>NC_084991.1:23224657-23287157 GCF_963691925.1 Scomber scombrus
ATGGAAGAGGAGGAGGAGGAAGAGGAGGAGGAAGTGGAGGAGGAGGTAGAGGAAGAGGAGGAGGACGAGGAGATGGAGGAGGAGGAGGAGGAGGAGGAAGAGGAGGAGGAGGAGAAAAGGAGGAGGAGGAGGTGGAGGAGGAGGAGGACGAGGAGGAGCAGGAGGAGGAGGTAGAGGAGGACTACGAGGAGGAGGAGGAGGAGGAAGGCTCCCGGCTGTCTGCGGGGGCTCAGACTGATCTTGTAGGAACTGAGGTATTCAGATTAAAGGACGCTGCTTATACGAGCTGCAACAGATGAAGAGCAGAGAAACTTTCATATGCAGCAAATATGAACATTTGGATGAATATCAGTTATATAAAAATGGGAGCAGGCATAAACCCTTTAAAGGTGGCAGACAATGATAGTAATGATTATTTTTTCTCATTTTCTTCCCGTGGACTGGAGCTCAAAATAAAAAAACCCAAAACCAACATTATAACTAAGGCCCTGTTGTCTCCATGTGGTTTAGTTTAAATTTAAAGGGTTAAAATGTGAAAATAAACGTATGAATAATTTGCACACATTCTTTTTTTGTGGACCCAGCATCAAATTTCTGCTTTTAATCCATTTAGAGAGAATATATTAGAGGATTATGGCAAAAATGTCTAAGTGGTGTAACCATAAAAACTTTGTACCAAATAATTCAACTTGCTTAAAAACAGTAAATTGTCAATAAAACACCATATCAACTAGTTTGGCATGATCTTACATTATAACTTTATATTAAATAAAGGTAATGGAATACAATTGTTCTAAATATTACATTATTGAATATTTATCATTCTTTTGTGGTTACACCATTTGACATTTTCAGGAGCATTCAGTCTTACTTTTGGTAAAAAATGGTGCAAATGTCATTTCAAATTATATAAAACCAACAAAAATACTAAATGTACATTTTAACAAACCTGATGATGCTTTTAAATCTATTTGTAAGATATTTTTGAATTGCCAACTCTTATTTATCACTGACCCTTGTGCATCTTTTATTAATATGGAAGTTGTATCTTCAGGAGCAGATGATGGTGGAGATATTAACTACTAAACAAGGCAGCCTGATGGTTTCCTCCTGACCTCCTCTGCAGCCTGCAGGCGACGCTAGCAGGACTTAAAGCTGTAATTCTTGTTAATTGCACACTGATTTATTTCTCTTTAACACCCGTTAGTCTGATATTTGTGCTTCAGGCGAGATAACAGCTCCTCAGGATGACTGGCAGGTGTTTGGGGTGAAAAGTTGACCAGCAGGCGGAGATGAGGGAAGATACTGAAATACTGAAGCTCACTGAAACATTTCTGCACTTTACTCTTTTACTCTCTTTAGACTCACACTTTTAATGCAGTGACTAACTGTTATGCTTTACCCTCCTGTTGTCCTCGAGTCAAGGAAGGAAGGGAGGAAGAAGGAATGGAGGAAGGGAGGAAGGAAGGAGAGAAGGACAGAGGGATGTAGGAAAGGAAGGAAGGAAGGAAGGAGGGAAGGAAAGAAGGAGTGAGGGAGGAAGGAAGGACAGACGGAAGGAAGGAAGGGAGGAAAGAAGGAACAGTCAAAACAGACAGGGTCAATTTGACCCGGCAGGACGACACAAAGGTTAAGTGTTCATTAAATATCAGAATATATGGTTCAAGTTAATGTTTCAGTTAAAATCAAAGTATGACTGAAACAGAAACATAGATCATAGATTATCAATTATAGATAGATAGACAGATCTTCTCCACTAAGGAAGTTCCTGGTAAATTTTAGGAGGCGATACATAAACAGGATCGTCCTCTCACTCGGTCCTCTAGGCCGCTGTATCTCTATAGCAGAGAAGGATCCAGTTACGACCCACCGGACTCTGACCGTGACGTCACCGAGGCGACGCGCCGAAAGCATAACAAAGAAAACACCAACGAGGACGTAAACATGGAGGAGCTGAGCTGGTTGTGTGTTCGTGTTCATGATGGTGGACACTTTCTACTACTGTTCTTCTTCTGCTGGGTTTTATTTTAGCGCTTTCCGTAGACAAACGAAATGTGGTACACATATGTATCATCTAAAGACTCACAAAAAAGTATCTTGGACCCATATCCTCACGAGGCAAAATGGCTCAATAGCGCCCCCTAGAAAATTTAAAAAATTGAGCCCCTCGACACAGATTGACATAGGCAAACGAAATTCGGTAGACATATGTATATCTTGTAAAGATGCCCAAAAAAGTCTCTTGGACCATAACCCTCACTCCAACAGGAAGTTGGCCATTTTGAATCGAATTTGCGATTTTGGCACTGTTTGTTTGCATTTGAATTAGAAGATGCAGAGACGGCAAGTCTCGCTCATTCGTGGCGGGGCAGGGGAGTTTGGGCCCGGTCATCACTGCTTGCAGCTTTAATTACACTTTGAGTATTACCCAATCAGCACAGAGTCAACCTCAAGCCCCACCCAAGCAGAGACTTGTTTAGCCCCTGTAAAAGTTCAGGGAGATTGTCCTTCGGGGGAGATTCGTGCTTTGGAGACATGCACCAACGGCCCCGTAACATTACCCCAAAGTTCCTGCAGTGTAAACGGGGCTTAAGGTCTTTTCATGTCTTCTTGGGTCTTCTCGGGTCTTCTCGGGTCACTGCAAACTGAATCAGGCTGGAAGAAGAAGTCGAGCATGTACGGTTGAAGGTCTGTCCTGAAATCTGAGCTGTTAATTTTAACAGTACAAAGCAATAAAGTGGACCATTAATACAGCCCCCCCTTCATCTCCCCCCCCATCTCTCCCCACCTCCCCACTGCCCTTGACTTCACCACCACCTCCACCTCCACCTCCTCGTCTTTTCTTCTTCTCTGGCCCGTGCAGTGTGCGATGGTTTTTCCAGTGTTAAACGCCGGCCAGAAGCACCTTTGATCTTGCTCATCTGCGCGTGTCCCAGTCTGCCCACACTTTTCCCCTGCAGCCGTCCAACCGGCGGCCTCAAACTGCTCCGTGGAGAGCGTTCAATGACTGAACCCAGATGAGGTGAGGGACTCCTCCAAGCCGCCCCGGGGCTCCAGCATTCATCCCAAATGCTTTTATCAGCTGCTAAATGGGATTCCAGCGCTGAGCCAAATGACCTAATATATAGCGTGTCTGAGCGTTTTTCTGCTGCAGTAATACATCAGTGCAGAGCCGATGGAGTGGTTGTGTTTACAGTAGTGCTGCGACTGTTCTCAGCTGCCTTGCTCGCAAGATGAAAAACGCAGTGTGAGATTTTATTGGTCCTGGTGGAGGGATTGTCTTTTCCATTGGCTGCTGCCCCCTTTGCAGATCAGAGGCTGCTCTCACAAAGATCTCTCACA
The DNA here is from genome assembly GCF_963691925.1 of Scomber scombrus. Lineage (NCBI taxonomy): Eukaryota > Metazoa > Chordata > Actinopteri > Scombriformes > Scombridae > Scomber > Scomber scombrus. The sequence goes on from NC_084991.1 coordinate 23,228,000, forward strand.
CTGATCGAGAGCAGTGTTTCCCAACCAGGGTACTTGTTGTACTTGTATCCCAGGGGAACTTAGAAATTCATCGGAACATAAAAAAATTACCTTTTGAGCAGAGTTCAGTTGAAAAAGTTCGCTGAAAATAAGAGAAGGAGGGTTAAGTTAGTGTTAAAGGGCTAATAGAAAAATAAGCTTTGGGATTTTCAGCTTTTTCACCTTCAAGTTTTGGATGAACTTTCTGTTACTCAGCTTGAGGAATATAATATATCGGTGTTAAAGCTAAGCTGGTGGCCTTTGAAAATTATGACTTTGACTTTGTGAGGAAACTTTGACACGATCTCACCGTTATGAAACAGATTTAGTTTAATACATATATAAAACAATTCATGGTATTAAAAAGCTCTCAGTGTTATTTATGTATTGCCAAATACCCAACTTCTCCTTTTCCCAGATAAACCATCCCACCTCACAGGTGTGGCATATCAAGATGCTGATTAGACAGCATGAATACTGCACAGGTGTGTCTTAGGCTGGCAGCAATAAAAGGCCACTCTGAGTTGATCAGGTTGGTGAATGTTGGTCCACTCCTCTTCAATGGCTGTGCAAAGTTGCTGGATATTGTTAACAGGCCACAATCAACAACCTGATCAACTTTATGTGAAGGAGATGGGTTAGTGGGGTTAGGGTTAGGCAAATGGTGGTCACACCAGATACTGACTGGTTTTTTGACCCCCTCAATAAAGCAAAACTGCACATTTCAGAGTGTTGTTATTGCGGCCAGCCTAAGGCACACCTGTGCAGTATTCATACTTATATAGCGCCTTTCTAGTCTTTTCGACCACTCAAAGCTCTTTACACTACAACACACTGATGGCAGGAGCTACCACGCAGGGTGCCAACCTGCTCATCAGAGGAAGCTAATCATTCATACACAGTTGGCTCAGCAACAGGAGCAATTTGGGGTTAAGTGTCTTGCCCAAGGACACATCGACATGTGGACTAGAGGAGCTGGGAATTGAACCGCCAATCTTCCAATTGGAGGACGACCGCTCTACCTCCTGGGCCACAAATCAGCATCTTGATATGCCACACCTGTGAGGTGGGATGGATTATCTTTGCAGAGGAGAAGTGCTCACTAACACACATTTAGACAGATGTGTGAACAATATTTGAGAGAAATAGGTCTTTTGTGTATGTAGACAATGTTTTAGATCTTTGAGTTCAGCTCATGAAAAATGGGGCAAAAACAAAAGTGTTGCGATTATATTTTTGTTCAGTGTATGTACTAAGTATGTGATTTGAGACACAGCACAAAACTTAAGATGATTGGACCAATGGTTAATGAGTTAAAGCTAACATTTGCTAGGCTCCGCCCTTTGTGAAGATATTTTGGTTCATTCATTTACAGGCTGCATCCTAAATTTGGTGTTCATTGAGTGAGTCCAAATCCCAAAAGTAGATGTCATATCAGTGTTTTTCACATTATACAAATTGGCAAAACTATAGTGTAAGGGGCGTGGCATCAGGTACAACCAGGCGGGAAGCTCCGGTCCTCTGAAATGAGGCCAACGTGGAAGTAACTTAAAACTGCATTCCATCAAAAGGCCACCAGGGGGCGACCGTTTTGGTGTCAAAAGGACTTCCGTCTCTATACAAGTCAATGGAGAATTCACCAACTTCTCACTTGATTTCTAACCTCAGTAAACGTTTTCAAAATGTGTTTATGGTCTCAATCGCTAGTTTAAAGCCTTCTTCAATGCAGTATGATGTTCATTTGGGACATTTTGGCCTCCCTGATTTTATATGTGATGATAAAGCAGGGTATGCATTAGGGCGTGGCTACGTGGTGATTGACAGGTTGATTGGTTCACAGGTTCAGGAGGGCGCCTCATGCTCCTCCTGATGCCCATATAAGTAGAATCCCTGTTTTTATTTTTCCCAGCATGCACTGGAAATTTTCAAGATGGCGCTGCTCAGATCCGATACTATTGGCCTCCGAGCAGCAGTCCACAAACCAATGGGTGACGTCACGGATGTTACGTCCATTTTATATACAGTCTATGGGTACAGCGCCACCATCTGGCTGATTTCCTGATATTATTTAGGCCAATATGATGAGATGAGAATGCATGTACACAGAAGACGCTGCTTTCAGTTTTAGACTTTCTTTATTTGGTTCCCCCCCAAACTACTGAAAGCAAACCTACGCCCTCAGTTTTACGTAATGGAAAAAATAAAACACAGACCAAATTCAAGTGTTTCTGTGGACATTCGTGGGTAAATTCTTATGATGAACTTTATATTTTTAGCTCCACACTGACTGACTGGTAAGACTCTTAAGGATAAATCAGCAGGATGTTCTCTCCTTGACATTTGACATATATAACATTATTCAAACTTCAACAGTTTTCCAGTACAGTAAAGTTTGCATGGAACAACGTAAGACAGAAGCCTTATTGTGTGAAGACTGTGCTACTTCTGGCAGCGTAGCGTTCCTTTATCTCCGAGAAAAAAAACTAAACTGGGATCAAACCAGTTTCATGCTTCCCTCTTTTCCAACGTTCGCTGTCTTTTCCACTCACTTCCAAATGTCACTTGGCTATTAGCTGCATGACTGAAGGGGCTCTGTGTGAGTCAGATTTCTGAAATACTGAGGACTAACTTGTTGGCTGTCCTGTCCTGAAAGCCTCTTTACATACAGCTGGGGTTCATTTTCAGCCTCCTTAAACACAGAAAAGGCCACAAAGATTTGTTTCCTGATATAATTTATGGAAAGATCCCTGAAACATGAAAAAGGTAAATGAAAATGAGATTTGAATTTGATCCAATTAGACTTTAAAAAACTGATCTAATCATAGTTTTTTTTCCAGATTTCCATAAGTGTGTTTGGCTGCTTTTGTTCAGACAACATTCAACTTTTAAGAACTTAAATTTAAAGAAGGTGTATGTCTTTTTAAAATGTCTTTCCTGCAATTTTATATAGAAATGCTTCGAGCTGAATCTCATGTGTGCAATGTTCTTGGTTATTCTTACAATAAGTTTATTAGAGATCAGAGTTACACCAATTTGTAATCCAATTTGAGCATTTATTTTCCTAAACACAATTAACAACAATGTATTTTAATAGATTTTTATTCTTCAATAAAGAAATTACTTTCCCAGTTCTTTGCCTCTGGATCTAAAGGACACACTGCTTCCTTTAAATTGAGACCTGCACAATATTCACAGTAAGAACACGATTGCTAGGATATAAAATCATAGCTTACTGGGCTGAAGCTAATCCAGTTTTTAATTTGGGCCCCAAAGTCTTGTGTAAAGCCTGAAAGAGTGGAAGTTAAATTCTCCCCAAAGATATATGTATAATTTATCTCTTTTTAAATTCTAGACACACTTTGAGTGAGTTTAACCCTCCTGTTGTCCTCGAGTCAAGGAAGGAAGGGAGGAAGAAAGAAGGAAGGAAGGGAGGAAGAAGGAAGGAAAGAAGGGAGGAAAGGAGAGAGGAAGGAGGGAAGGAAGGAAAGGAAGGATGGGAGGAAAGGAGGGAGGGGAAGGAAGGAAGGAAAAGAGGAAGGAAGGAAAAGAGGAGGGAAGAAAGAAGGAAAGGAGGGAGGAAGGAAGGAAGCAAAGGAGGGAGGAAAGGAAAGAAGGAAGGGAGGGAGGAAGGAAGGAAGGACAGAGGAAAGAAGGAAGGAAGGAAGGAAGGAAGGAAGGAAGGAAGGAAGGTAGGAGAGAGGGAGGAAAGCAGGAAGGAGGGAGGGAGGGAGGAAAAAAGGAAGGGATGAAGGAATGAAGGAGAGAGAGAGGAAGGAAGGACAAAGGGAAGGAAGAAAGGGGGGATGGAGGAAAGAAGGAACAGTCAAAACAGACGGGGTCAATTTGACCCGGGAGGACGACACAACGGTTAAATTCTGAAGAAAAATATTTTAATGTGTAAATAATGAAGCTTTATTTTAAATTCAGTAATGAAGTAAAACATTTTTATGCAGAATTGACTTCTCTGAGGGTGAATCAGGGAAATGGGTCATGACTAATTTATTTTAATTAACTGTAGTTCACTGGATTGTAATTCACCTCTTATGTAACTCTGTGATAAAGAATATACAGTAACAATGATATAAAACCACTGCTGCTTTACACATTATGAAAGACAATGTTTGGCTTCTTAAATGTCCCCATATGGCATTTGAACATAGATTTTAATGTAATTACACTGAAAATATTTAAAAACAATAATGTGTGTTTATGTTTTTAACTTAATATTTTCCTCAAATACATTTCTGAAGCGTCCGTTTCTGTCACTTTTTATTTGAAATTCAGACCAAAAGGTTCAAATGCATGAGTGCAACAGGCCATGTCTTAACTACAGCATCCATTATTAAAATGCATGGCTGCTTATCAATTACATACTTTGTTCATGAGTGATGTAGTATGCAGTATTACAGTAAAAGTACTGCAGTATTATGAGCGATGTAGTATGCAGTATTACAGTAAAAGTACTGCAGTATTATGAGCGATGTAGTATGCAGTATTACAGTAAAAGTACTGCAGTATTATGAGCGATGTAGTATGCAGTATTACAGTAAAAGTACTGCAGTATTATGAGCGATGTAGTATGCAGTATTACAGTAAAGTACTGCAGTATTATGAGTGATGTAGTATGCAGTATTACAGTAAAAGTACTGCAGTATTATAGTGATGTAGTATGCAGTATTACAGTAAAAGTACTGCAGTATTATGAGTGATGTAGTATGAAGTATTACAGTAAAAGTACTGCAGTATTATGAGTGATGTAGTATGCAGTATTACAGTAAAAGTACTGCAGTATTATGAGCGATGTAGTATGCAGTATTACAGTAAAAGTACTGCAGTATTATAGTGATGTAGTATGCAGTATTACAGTAAAGTACTGCAGTATTATGAGTGATGTAGTATGCAGTATTACAGTAAAAGTACTGCAGTATTATGAGCGATGTAGTATGCAGTATTACAGTAAAAGTACTGCAGTATTATGAGCGATGTAGTATGCAGTATTACAGTAAAGTACTGCAGTATTATGAGTGATGTAGTATGCAGTATTACAGTAAAAGTACTGCAGTATTATAGTGATGTAGTATGCAGTATTACAGTAAAAGTACTGCAGTATTATGAGTGATGTAGTATGAAGTATTACAGTAAAAGTACTGCAGTATTATGAGTGATGTAGTATGAAGTATTACAGTAAAAGTACTGCAGTATTATGAGTGATGTAGTATGCAGTATTACAGTAAAAGTACTGCAGTATTATGAGTGATGTAGTATGCAGTATTACAGTAAAAGTACTGCAGTATTATGAGTGATGTAGTATGCAGTATTACAGTAAAGTACTGCAGTATTATGAGCGATGTAGTATGCAGTATTACAGTAAAAGTACTGCAGTATTATAGTGATGTAGTATGCAGTATTACAGTAAAAGTACTGCAGTATTATGAGTGATGTAGTATGCAGTATTACAGTAAAGTACTGCAGTATTATGAGTGATGTAGTATGCAGTATTACAGTAAAAGTACTGCAGTATTATGAGTGATGTAGTATGCAGTATTACAGTAAAAGTACTGCAGTATTATGAGTGATGTAGTATGCAGTATTACAGTAAAAGTACTGCAGTATTATGAGTGATGTAGTATGCAGTATTACAGTAAAGTAGTGGTTTGGTCCTCTGACTGATATATTATTATTATGACATCATTAGATTATTAATAGTGAAGCATCAGTGTTAGAGCAGCATGTTACTGTTGTAGCTGCTGGAGGTGGAGCTAGTTTACACTACTTTATATACAGTTAGCTAGTTTAGTCCAGTGGTTCCCAACCTAGGGGTGGGGCCCCTCCAAAGGGTCAGCAGATAAATGTGAGGGCTGGTGAGATGATTAATGGGAGAGGAAAGAAGAAAAAACTAAGTTCTGATACACAAATGTGTTTTCAGTTTTTGGACTTTTTCTCTAATCTTTGATTTTTGCTAAAATATTGGATCATTTGAACATTTATTGAAATGAAACCATGTGAGAAGTTTAGAGGATAAAATCACTATTTGGTGGAACAAATCTGTTTTCAGTTTTTGGACTTTTCCTCTAATCCTTTTATTTTGAGTACTTTAAAATGTTACTTATGTACTTCACATCGACATTACATCATCACATACAGGAACATAAAGAGCATTAGTATACCTGATAGACTGACTTAACTTAAACATATAATTATAATAAGTCATCATCTAATGACCTGGTCTCTATAAATCATCTCAGACACAGTGAATCATCTTGTCCCACTTAGACGACGCCGTTTGTCTTTCTGCCATTCTGCTAAATGTTTTACACCAGAGTCGCACAAAATGAAGGCCGCTAGTCGCCAACCTGAAAACCGGTTTAATTGGGCATGCATTAGCCTACAAAGATGATGTCAGAACCAACTAAGAAGCTCTGAATAAGCCTGAGACCACCTACATCTCTACCATCATTGCAAAAGGACAAGTTAACCCCAGAGCCCTTTTTCAAACCATCAATAAGCTACTTCAAGCGTCTAAACAATTTCCTCTGGCTGCCTCTACTAAACTCTGCTGTGACTTTATAGACTTTTTCCAGGGCAACATTATTTCCATCTACCAACAGTTACATCATATGTCCATGCAACTTAATGCTATCACCACCCCCCCTCCCTTTCTCCGTTAGCTGTTTTTCGGCTTCCTTTACTGTTGACGAGCATTTTGTAACTCAAATTCAAGAACTACCAAAGGCCTTCTTGACCCCGCTCCCCACTCCTCTGATTAAATCGTGTTTGCTTGCATCATTATCTCCTGCTGAACTGGTTACAAACGATATTTGGTGTCATTGTGAATGCACTATCATGGTTCCAGTCCTAACTCACAGCTTTGTTTCCATTAGCAGCTTTGAATCGTCCCATGGTGTTCCCCGGGGCTCAGTTTTTGGTCCATTACTGTTCATTATCTAGGCCTCAATTTCCACTACTATGCCGATGACACCCAGCTCTACACAGAGCCCTCGGACCTTCTACAACCATCCAACCTGACAGACTGCTTAAATGATATCTATGCTTGGATAACCTGAAATTACCTGAAACTAAACCAGGATAAATCTGAATCATTGCCTCCCCAGCCACACTTCACAAAGGCCTCAATCTAAACTTAAACATCTTGGGGTAACTTTAAACACATATCAAAATATCACCAAAATGATCTTCTTCCCTCTGAAGGACCTTCCTAGACCACATCCCTCTTTTTTCCATTTCCTATCCCCAGTTTCCCCAACCCTAACCCTAACCCGGTCTCTGCAACCCTGGACCAGAGTCAACCTACACCTGTCCCCAATACCCAAAATCCATCTTCAGGCCCATTTATGCTCAACGTACGTACGAAAACGATGTTACCGTCACTGCTCACATACTTCCATGCGTCCTTTACATTGGCATGGATGTTAACCAATACATCCACCGGGGGGCAGCACAGAGTAAAAAGTTTATGACAACAACAAACTCAAAAACAAACATGGCGACTGTGGAGGAGATATTGATAATGTTCCTCTTGTATAAAAGACAAAAACAATATGTTTAAAGTTTCTAACCAACTCGCACAACCTTTCCTCAAAAAGTTCTGCCATTGTTATTTCTTCTGCGTGTCTCATTAGAGCTACGAATCGGGTAGTGACAGCAACACTGCCCCCCCCCCCCATGGTTTCCGGTGGTACTGCTCCGTTTAGTCCGTATCCGTAATCTTTATGGAAACATGCAGAAATACGGACGAAATGAACGCAGAGCACGGACAGAAGGCTCCGTCTGTATACAGATCCGTATTTAACGCTGAGCATAAATGGGCCTTTATTCTCCACCTCCTGGTAGCATCAGACCAGATAACAGCTGGCCTGGCCCATCTTCTGGCAGAGATCAACTTCAACCACAACACTGGGCAAGTTCAGGAGAAACACCACCAAGGTTCGGATCCTAATGGCTCAGGAGAAGTCTGATGTTGTTGAAAAGGCGGAAGAAGACCATGCTGCAAGGTGGGAGACCCAAACTTTGGCCAATAAGAAGCAGCACAGCAGCCATTTCTGCTACCTTGCCTGGCAGAATGTGCCTCAAGACCACTTCAGCCATCACACTGTCTGTTCTTCAACCCCATTTACAAGAAGTACAAGAGGGGGGCTCTTGTACTTCCCATGGTCCTCAGCTGCCTGCCCCTAGCGACATATAATCCCCAATGGGACTACCTGCTCAGGACCATCAGCACCATCCCCCATCTCCTGGTGGATAAGTGGGCGGTATATCATATTTAGTTTACATTTGACTGTGCATTTAATTGACACATTTAAGAACTACTGTGATGCAAAGACATTAATGTTTTAAAGTAAAATATTATTGGACTAGGGCCTGCTGACTTCAGGTCAGATTTTGCAGATTTTTGCACTTTTGCACACAGCTGCCAACTCTTCTTCTTTCTTCTGTGTTTTATCTTGTTATTTATGTGTACAAGTATGCTGTGGTGCAAGCTGTCAAATGAATTGCCCTTCAAGGGATTAATAAAGTTGTCTTGAATCTTGAATCTTGAATGATGATCTTTTGCAGCCTTCAGCGTCGGGATGTGGCCTCTGGGGATTCCAGAAATTCTTCTTCTCTCTCTCAAAGTGAATCATTTTTATAATCTGTAAAAAATAAACAACATTTTAGTTAGTGAGACTAACCTTCATGAAGAATAAACAATGCATGTCTCTTATTTTAGCAGCCTTCCACCTCTGTTACCTTGTCGCTCACTTCCTCCTCATCTGTTGGACTCATGACATCCACCAATAGTATGTCTTTGCATGCAAATATATGATAATAAGGCAATTTTTTAAACCTTTTTTAAAACTGCCAGTAAGTCACACAGCTGGGAAAAGAAGGCAGGAGGCAATAGTTTGGCAGTGTGGCTGAAACAGGAAACCTGAGCCTCCAGAAAGTTCAGAAGGATTGGTGTCGTGCCAGAAATGGTTTCATACCATTGGTGTGAGCTGGAAGGAGGAGCTGGATGACAATGATGATGAGTTTTGGTGTTTTCGGTGTCTAGATGTTAGATTTTGTTTGTGTTATTCATTTATTTACATTTATGTCATTCCTATTTAATGTTAAATTTATCATCATTAACTCATAAATAATCTTTTGCTACAGTTATTTGTCTTTGAATCAGGCACTTATGTTTATAGTCCTGCCATGAATAGTCTTGTGTGTATTACTGGAAGTTGTTATACACATGTATGTATGAGTGTGCAATTGTTAAGTTTAATGCATCAGATGGTATATTGTTAGTGCCCGAACTTTGAAGAGGGTTTAACAAAACATCCAGCAGGTGGTGGTGATGGGGTAAAAATGGAAATTACGGAGCCTTAACTGCTTTATTTGGAGTTGTTGAAGCTTGTTATCTTATTTGTGAGGTTTAGTAATTTTGGACCAAAAAGCAGAACTCTGACACACAGCTTACAGCAGTTCAAAGGCAGTTTTATTTAGCAGTTTTTGAGATGGAGGTGTGGAGAGTTGAGCCAGACAATAGGTGGAGCGGGGCAGACAGAGGGAGCTGGGCTGCTGGCAGGGAGGCAGGCTGGCAGGATGCTGTACGAGGCGAGCAGGCAGGTAAACACATAATAACACAGGACTCAGGGGAACACCGGAGATATGCTGACTTGAAAATCTTAAACTCTGTTGTAACGTTAGTTCCACGTTGGCAAACTGAAAGATCTGGCAAAGATGGGAGAGTAGAGCTGGAGTAAATATACTGCAGGAGCTCGATGAGTGGATGAATTGCAGACAGAGAGAACTAACAGAGAACCAACAACACAGTGGAGGAGTAACAGGGAGGGTGAGGCACAGCCAGACCATGGTGGACGAAAATACAGTGTTGGATGTTTAGTCACAACTGGCGTAGACTTAATCAACTCAAGAACAACCTGAATCAGGACAAGTCTAGTCTGCAGCTACATGACTGATGATAGCATCCTTATTCTTACTCTAGTAAAGCCAAGTCTGAAGTAAACGTGGTTATAAAGGTAAGAACACCATTAAACTAGTGTCCAGTTCCTCTTTCAACCAGTTCAGTTGAAAATGATGTGCAATGGTTTCTACTCGACTAGTAACTTTTGTGGCTTTATTATTCTACAATGACAAAAGCAGTGAAATGAAAAAGAAAATGTTGGCTACTTATCGTCAACTCTTAAACATGGCCGTAGCTCCCATTGAGGACACACAGGTCATGTCCTCTGTATTTTTTTCTTGAAGTGAAAATAGCCGACGAGACAATTATCCTTGCATCAACGGACCGTCACGTGACACGTACTTGCAGATACCGCTGCCATGTCAAAACCAAAATAGTCGGCTATAGCCAGCGGCCCCGGTGTTTTGTCCCAACTGATTTCCTTACCGAACAGCTCCAGCTTGTGTTGAGCTTCCATCAGCAGATTCATCACAAATTCACAAATATACAGCCAGAATATTACTGGAGAGTTTTAAGTCGCAGTTATATAGTGCTCACTTCCAGAAAAAACATATTCGCTGCAGTAGATGTTGAACTGCGACTTGAAAATCCCCAGAAATTTTTATATTGGATTTGACCCGATTTTGCAAACTGTTCATTCATTGGACGACGAGCCCTTTCTCCCAGCAGGCCGTGCTCCATTCCACATTTTAAGAACAATCAAAGAAAATAATATATTGCAGTTATAATTTTTTAAATATGCAACCATGGAAGTTGTAGAATAATGAAACAGGAGTTGATTTAAGTTGCAAAATTGGAAGTGATAAGAAAGAACTGGAGCACAAGAGTGAGCATGACTGAGAAATGCACAGCAAGAAAGCGACATAAATACATCATGGATTACAACTAACTAATATATATGTCACGGTCTTATTTTTGACCTCGGTATTTGAAAAATCCTGGCTACGGCCTTGTTCTTAAGACATCATTGCCAACGTTTAGCACCTCGAGAAACAGTCGACCAATCAAAGCTCTGCTGGAAGAATTAAGAACAGCTAGCTATGGAGGTACATCCGTAGAAATGTGACATAAAAATGACCAAAACAATCGTGGCAAGCATAGAAGAGAAGAGGTTTTTGTAAGTTGACTTAAGGGGGTAAAAGAAAAAAGACATTTCTTTAACCCTCTTGTTGTCCTCAGGTCAAGAGAGGAAGGAAGGAAGGAAAGAAGGAAGGGCAGGAGGAAGGAAGGAAGGAAGGAAGGGAGTAAGGAGGGAGGGAGGGAGGGAGGAAAGGAGGGAGGGAGGAAGGAAGGAAGTGAGGAAGGAAAGGAGGAAGGAAGGAAGGAAGGAAGGAAGGAAAGGAGTAAGGAGGGAGGGAGGAAAAGAGAAATGAAGTAAGGAGAGAAGAAAGGGAGGAAGGAAATGAGGAAGGAAGGAAGGAAGGAAAGGAGGAAGGAAGGAAGGAAAGGAGGGAGGAAAAGAGAAATGAAGTAAGGAGAGAAGAAAGGAAGGAAGGAAAGAAAGGAGTAAGGAGGGAGGGAGGGAGGAAAAGAGAAATGAAGTAAGGAGAGAAGAAATGGAGGAAGGAAAGAAGGAAGGAAGGAAGGAAGGAAGGAAGGAGGAGGGAGCCAAAAAAGAGGGAAGTAGGGGAAGAACGAAGGAAAAATTAAAGAAAGAGGGAGAAAGGAAGGAAAGAAGGAGATTGGGTCAATTTGACCCAGGAGGACGACAGGAGGGTTTGATTATCAAGTTTCAAAGCAACACAACTTATCAACGAGCTGATAGTGACCTCTCCAAGACTCTGGGGAAGCTTTTCCAGAGCAGCTTTTTAAAAAACAATGTTAACACAGTTGAGTTGTAAAAGTAATTCGACCTAAGAGGATTGTGTAATTGTAGGTTTTTACTTGACCAGTTGTTGAGTGAAATCTTCAACATCTCATTTCCTGAGCGGTATGCGTTCACTTTCCACGAGAAGTGGCGGCGCTGAGAGGCCTTCATGTTCCACCAATCAGACGTGACAGCCGACTCGGAGCTCAGCCACTGACTTCCACCACTAATGGAGGCCACAAAGAGTCCACAATGAAAAGAGCAGTGTTTGGTAGCTGTGAGCGAGCCTCCTCCTGTCAGCCGCCTGACATTTACACAGAGTGGGAGTGTCTGCACACAAACAAACCATTTGGATTTCATTTAGATTTAGCAGCTCTGAAGCAGATTGGAGTAAATCTTTAAGAGAGGAAGGAAACACGGAGGGAGCGACCGGGTCGAGGTGAAAGGAGGTTGTGTACGAGCCGCTAAAGGGATGAATGGGAATCTTTTTCTGAGCCTCCCTTAATTGAAAACACACATTGTCATCAGCGGACAACCCCCCCCACCTCACCCACTTAGGTTGTACAAAGGTGCAGAGTTCAACCTCCTGCAACCCTGCATCCTCATATGGGGACATTCGATTTTGGATTTGCTGGACCTTACGCTAAACTTTGACCCTTAACCTATAATTGACCTGTTGTCCTCGTTTATACATTAATCAGTAGTAAAAAACAAGATGACGGGCACCTTGGTGAAGTCAATCAACAGCCGATCCCCAGACAAAAGTGGACCAGGTACACAGCCTTATCAAATGTTCAGATTGAAACTTGTTTATTTATGGCTAATAATGTTTGTTAGTTGATATGCTAATACAAATTTGACTAATTTTAGCAATAGCAACAAGCTACGACGCTGCTAATCAAGCCGTTAGGACTGTATTATCATTGGTGTGAAAGGAAGGAAATAAGTAGTTTTATTAATTAATTGTGTTATACAGTAAAAAAAAAAAAAAACATTATCCCCATATGAGGACTTTCCAAAAACAGACAATGTTTAGTTTTTATACTTATCATGTCATACTAATACCAAATATCTAGGAGAGATTAAAAATGCAGAACAAAGAAAAAGCTCAGGTCTGAGGAGGTTAAAGGAGGATTTCACTGTAGAAGTCTCAGATGAGCTCACGGTGGTTCTGTGATCTGTTTGGATGCATTTAGAGATGATGGATGAACTTAATGAGAATAATTATCATGTTGTGGTTAGACACAGAGCTGAATGTGCCATACAGAGATAAGCTACAGTCGATGTACGGTTGTGTGTATGTCGGTCTGGTTGAATATGACTCCTGACCAAAAACCTTTAGAGGAAGTCTCTCTCTCTCTCTATCTATCTATCTATCTATCTATCTATCTATCTATCTATCTATCTATCTATCTATCTATCTATCTATCTATCTATCTATCCATCTATCTATCTATCTATCTATCTATCTATCTATCTATCTATCCATCTATCCATCTATCTATCTATCTATCCATCTATCCATCTATCCATCTATCTATCTATCTATCTAGGAAATACCTTGATGATATTTGGGCGGATCACAGCTTCTTCAGGACCTTCTTCACCCCAGAAACATCTGACCAATAAGACGAGGGAATGTCCTCATCTGGCTTTAAAAAACCCACAAACAAGCGTGAAAGGTTTGCTCGGGTGTTTGCTGAACTTTAAATCATTAACAGCTTTAAATGCAGACTTCTCTCCACATTAGCAGAGACACCAGTCAGAAGGTTGTGAACTACCAGGTTGTTAATTAAGTCTTATAAGACACAAAAAAAGACGACGTGAATGCAAAGTGGCATTAAAGTCACGTCTCAACAGGTGGGACGATCTGCACTGATTCATTTGCACCTCTGGACAGCGACGCGAGGACTCTCCCCCGCTGTTCCACTCGGCCTCACACACCCAAACGTTTCCCCTGTTGATGAATGTTTGGGGATAACGTGCGGGCGGCTGACAGCATGTGAAAGTCTGCAGCGGCGACTTCCTGTGTTAATAAGGGGAACCGGGAGCTGTGACCTATCGGGCCGCCACGAGGCATTTATTTATCGGGGAAGTCTGATCCCGCTGGGTGCTAATTTGGCCCTGAGGGAGAGTTTATAACGTTGATGGAAATGTGGTGTGAAAAGTTGTTTGCATGAGTCAACAACAGATGATTCCTGCTGGCATTTAAGGCTTTATGTAAACAGGCATGAGGGTTATTTATAGTTCATTTAATGAGTAATTACTGGAGTTATTTAGCTTCAAAGTTTGTCATTATGATGGAAAGTGCAGGTGGAAAGTTTCTGTATGAGCTGTTATATGGAAATTACATTTTTTTAAAGAAGCATAAAAGGCCAAATATGTACTGTGGATGATGTTTGCTGACTCTACTATAACAAAACTATACATGAAACAACATCCTACTGTACATATAGATGTTTTAACTAGGAGACTATTTTACTGTTTTCATTGTTTAAAGCTGCAAACTTGATCTTTAACCTTTGTGTCGTCCTCCCGGGTCAAATTGACCCCGTCTGTTTTGACTGTTCCTTCTTTCCTCCCTCCCATCTTCCTCCTTTCCTTCCTTCTTCCCTCCTTCCTTCCTCCCTCCCTCCTTTCCTTCCTTCTTCCTTCCTTCTTTCCTCTGTCCTTCTTTGCTCCCTTCCTCCCTTCCATCCTTCCCCCTTCCCTCCTTCCTTCCTCCCTCCCTCCTTTCCTTCTTCTTCCTTCCTTCCTCCCTCCTTTCCTTCCTCCCTCCCTCCTTTCCTTCCTTCTTCCTTCCTTCCGTCCTCCCTCCCTCATTTCCTTCCTTCCTCCTTCCTTTCTCCCTTCCTCCTTTCCTTCCTTCTTCCTTTCCTTCCTTAAACTATTAAAATCTGGACACAGACTGATCATGAATGAAAAACTCCTTCTCTTCTGATAAACCTCAGACTTTGTTCTCTCTGTAAGCCGACCTGTTGATGCTGATGTTGGGCTGCAGGTGATCAGCTGGGATCTAATCTTTCCCCTTCATGTCCGTCTCAGCTGGCTGTTTGTTGTCGGAGGCCGGCTGCAGGACTTCGTGCACCTGTAGCCGCTCAGCCTGCAGCCTGTTGTTGCTCTTAAGACTCGTGGGAGGCGATCGGTGTCCCGAGCCGGTCCCACCCATCCAGATGATCCAGATGTCAGCGCATACCAGCACAGCAACAAAGAGAGCAGGATTTACCTCCAATCCCTCGACCTGTTGACAATAGCTGCCGGTGCTGCTGTGGGAATGTGCTCCGTTCATCATGTGACCCTTCAGACTGGTGAAGCCCCTCCAGACTCTGCTTCTCTGGCTGGATGAAGGCAAGCTGCAGATAACATGACCTCACACTTTAATCAGCAGCTTCATTAGGAACACTTAGCAAAAAGTAGTTTATTCAAGTGGACTACGAGTTACTTATTTATACTAAAACTGAGGCAGTATACTTCAAGTTTACTTTTTATATACTAAATTTGATATACTTAACCTTCCTGTCGTCCTCCCGGGTCAAATTGATCACATCTGTTTTGACTGTTCCTTCCTTCCTTCCTTCCTTCCTTCCTTCCTTCCTTCTGTCCTTCCTTCACTCTTTCGTCCTTCTTTCCTTCCTTCCTCCCTTCCTATTTTCCTTTCTCCCTCCCTCCTTACTCCTTCTTTCCTTCCTTCCTTCATCCTTCCTTCCTTCCTTTCCTTTCCTTCCTCCCTTCCTTCTTTCCTTTCCTCTCTTTCTTCCTCCCTCCCTTCCTTCCTCCCTCCCTCCTTTCCTTCCTACTTCCTCCCTTCCTTCCTTCCTTCCTCCCTCCTTTCCTTCCTTCCTCCCTTCCTCCCTTCCTTCCTTCCTCCTGTCCTTCTTTCTTTCCTTCCTTGACCTGAGGACAACAGGAGGGTTAATAAATAAATGAAAGAAATAAATCTTGTGCTTCTCTGTCTCCTGTCAAATAGTGATTTACTTTATTGTTCTTTTCTTTTTCTCTTTTATTGGCTACTACAAGTTTTATTCTTGTAAGCCCACACAATAAGAAAATATGTCTTTTATTTTTAAAGCTGGATTAAAGTGATTACAGCTGCAACTTAAAAAATGTATTTAACTGTCAGACTCATTAAATGTGTTCAAATGTTCTTGTTATTGCAGCGCTGAGGATCCTGTGACGCTAATGTTCAAATATTTCAACAACTATTGTAATCATTTCCATTCATGCAGGAGAAATGAGAGCCGGCAGGTGCAGAGGAGGGTCAGTTAGGAGTTCATGTAAAGAGCTGAGGCTTCATGTTTAATAGTAATACTTTACATGTTTTTGAGATGCTCACTGCCATTTAGTAAAGCTGTTTGAGGCTAATTACCTTAAGGAAGGAAGGAAGGAAGGAAGGAAGGAAGGAAGGGAGGAAGGACGGACAGATGACACGAAGGAAGGAAGGAAGGAAGGAAGGAAGGAAGAAGGACAGAAGGAAGTAAGGTAGGAAGGAAAGAATGAAGGAACAAACAAACGAAGAAAAGAAAGAAGGAAGGGAGGAAGGACAGATGGCAGGAAGGAAAGAAGGAAGGTAGGAAGGAAGGAAGGAAGGGAGGAAGGAAGGTAGGAAGGAAGGAACGAACAATCGAAGAAAAAAAAGAAGGAAGGAAGGGAGGAAGGAAGGACAGAAGGAAGGAAGGAAATACGGAAGGAATGAAAGAAGGAAATACGGAAGGAAGGAAGGAAGGACAGACGGAAGGAAGGAAGGGAGGAAGGACAGACGGAAGGAAGGAAGGAAGGAAGGACAGACGGAAGGAAGGAAGGAAGGAAGGAAGGAAGGAAGGAAGGAAGGAAGGAAGGAAGGACAGAACGAGGGAACATTTACTCTAACAGATGGAAACATTGGTTAGAAAATTAGAAAAGTCATCAAATGTAATAAGTTACATTACTTTGATGAAGTCATTGAAATAGTTACATTACTTATTACATTTTAAATAGAGTAACTAGTAATCTATTACATTCCTAACTCTGACTCGACGAAGGCCGCTTCACATCACATATGCACCTTTTTTTGTTGGAGCGTCTTTGGTGACAAGACTGGTCTGTAGTGTGTTGAGAGTTTCAGTGTGTGTGTGTGTGTGTGTGTGTGTGTGTGTGTGTGTGTGTGTGTGTGTGTGTGCAGGTGCCGGTGGGAGTGTGTATGTTTATGTATAGGGGTGGAGGTGCTGTGAGAGGGTTTCTGGGTTGATCTGTCCCATCTGTGATACACTGACTGACTGACTGACGGTCCTGGGAAGGGAACTGCAGACACTGATCAGCCGGCTTTAGAGGCTTAGCTCCTCTAATGTGCTCCAGACCCGAGCGGCCCGAAACCCTCCGGAGGCCCGAGAGCCTCCTCCACAGAAAACGCCCCATCAGCACATCCACCGCCTCCTGGCCGCTCTCCAGCTCCTACACACACTCTCCCACCTCG
The DNA here is from genome assembly GCF_963691925.1 of Scomber scombrus. Taxonomy (NCBI): domain Eukaryota; kingdom Metazoa; phylum Chordata; class Actinopteri; order Scombriformes; family Scombridae; genus Scomber; species Scomber scombrus. The sequence goes on from NC_084991.1 coordinate 23,245,244, forward strand.
GGTTATTTTCACAAGAGTCCAATCGTACAGAGAAGTGTCCTCGCTGCCCGGTTACACTGAGCTGTAATTACACTGCTTTTATCAGAGAGGCGATGTCATTCTGGAGAGAGACCGATGGTTTATCAGGACATTGTCTCTGCTCCAAGATCTCTGGTGTCAAGCTCCATGACCTTTGCTCTCTTTGGAAGATGCAAGAGATCCAGAAGGCTAACAGAATAATAACCTGATCACGAGCTTCACAATGAATTTGTAACGATGCTCTCAGACCGGCGTTATTATGTATAATGATTTTATTCCTTCGGCCATAAGGATGTTAAATGCTCAAAATGCATAACAAAGCATAACCCACTGATCTTTGTTCTTTGCATTGGCTGCACTGGTTGGTGCTGATGTTGTTGTTGTTGTGAGGATGATGATCTCTCAATGGAGAGAGTAGACAGGAGTCCAGGATGTCTTGTATTGAAAAGGCTTATTTTCGTGGTGAATGAATGATTAGTACACGTTATGTTCTGATGCTCCTTCAGTTCTGTAGTTTCTGTCCTCCAGGACTTTAAACCACACAGATAAAGCCACAGGTTGAGCCATGCCCAAATATGGTCATATCCAACACATCTACAATATACAGAATTTAGTCTCCTGGTCTAAAGACAAAACATCGCTTAGACCTCACTCAGGACCTTTGTCCTCCATCCAACACTTTATCAAACCTCTGTCTCCAGTTACCTTTACACCATTCAGGGAAAACAGTCAAAGACATATCTGACCTCGGTTGCTATAGCAACACTATCAGAACGCTTCCTGTTTGCCCCAAAAGGAGCAGACTCACTGCTATCCACTATCTCAAGGGGAGACAGTGTCTAAACCAACATTTGGTCTGGCCTTGCTATGACCTTTGACCCAGTGCATATTAATGATGGAAAATTCCCTAACAGATGCTGTTAAGATGCTTGATTGTGGATGACAGCTGCTCCTTCCTTCCTTCCTTCCTTCCTTCCTTCCTTCCTTCCTTCCTTCCTTCCTTCCTTCCTTCCTTCCTTCCTTCCTTCCTTCCTTCCTTCCTTCCCTCCATCTATCCTTCCTTCCTTCCTTCCTGTCTCTTTTTCCTTCTTTATGAATGTGAACTAGTGTATAGACTAACTATGAGACTATGAACAGTATTTAAGGGTTAATGTGATATGAGGACATCAGACTGTAGATTAGCATTTAAACTCTGTGTATATTTAGCCTAAGTTGACCTCGTGATGCTGCACTCGTCTCACTCGAGGCCCAAAACCCAAACGGATCTTTTCATTAGTGATGATGAGCGTTTTAATGAAGAGTTGTGTAATGTGATTATTAGTGAATCCTGTGTGATGATCGTTGCCCTTTTCATCCGGCCAGACGCACCACAACGCTGACAGACGCTCTGGCATTTAGGATGACCTGATCCAAACCCTCGTCTCCCATAGCAACCGCGGCTGCAGCCATGAGTCATCAGTCACAGTAACTCCTCTGAAACATGGTAGGTGCAGCGCTTTAACACCAATCTACAATTCCTTCCTTCCTTCTTTTCATTTCTGCCTTCCTTCCTTCTTTCCTTCCTTCCCTCCATCTTTTCTTCCTTCCTTCCTTCCATCCTTCCTTCCTTCCTTCCTTCCTTCCTTCCATCCTTCCTTCACTCCTTCCTTCCTTCTTTTCATTTTTTCCTTCCTTCCTTCTTTCCTTCCTTCCCTCCATCTTTCCTTCCTGTCTTTTTTCCCTTCCTTCCTTCCATCTTTCCTTCCTTCCTTCCTTCCTTCCTTCCTTCTTTACCTTTCTTCCCTCCATCGTTCCTTCCTTCCTTCCTTCTTTCCTTCCTTCCTTACCTCCATTTTTCATTCCTTCCTTCCCTCCATCGTTCCTTCCTTCCTTCCTTCCTTCCTTCTTTTCCTTCCTGTCTTTTTTCCCTTCTTTTCTTCCTTCCTTCCTTCTTTCTTTCTTTCTTTCTTTCTTTCTTTCCTTCCTTCCTTCCTTCCTTCCTTCCTTCCTTCCTTCCTTCCTTCCTTCCTTCCTTCCCTCCAACTTTCATTCCTTCCTTCACTCCATCTTTCCTTCCTGTCTTTTTTCCCTTCTTTTCTTCTTTCCTTTCTAACACTTTCTAACCCTTTTTAACAGCAGCGCCCTCTAGAGGCTGATATCTGATGAATGTGACCACCGACCCCGCTCTCCCCTACACGCTGTAACCCTCAGTTATACATGTGCAGTGCTCATGCTGTGGTTAACCAGCTATATAAAATCATTTTCTAACCAAACCGCCGTGTGTCTGAGAGGATTCCTCCACAGTCCATCTCTCTCTCCACACACACAAACAGTTTGCAGGGTTTTTGATGCTCAGGAAACTCCGTCACATTCTCAGATTTGCATAAGTGAGCCGGCAGCTGCCAGCAGGAGACAAAAGGCTTCTTATCATCAGCAGGCTGCAGTGCAGAAACTCAGTTAGATACCTTCCTTCCTTCCTTCCTTCATTCCTTCCTTCCTTCCTTCCTTCCTTCCTTCCTTCCTTCATTCCTTCCATCCTTCCCTCCTTCTTTCCTTCCTTCCTTCATTGCTTCCTTCCCTCCTTCCTTCCTTCAGTGCAGAAACTCAATTAGACTCTAGAGGAAACGTAGCACAGCAGAAGTCTGAGATTCCTTCCTTCCTTCCTTCCTCATTCCTTCCCTCCATCTTTCCTTCCCTCCTTCCTTCCTTCCTTCCTTCGATCTTTCCTTCCTCCCTTCCCTCATTCCTTCCTTCTTTCCTTCCTTCCTTCCTTTCATCCGTCTTTCCTTCCTTCCTTCCTTCCTTCCTTCCTTCCTTCCTTCCTTCCTTCCTTCCTTCCTTCTTTCCTTCCTTCCTTCATGAATGAATGCATGAATTGATTATAATATATAAATGAGCTTTTAATGGATTGCTGCACAGATTTTCACCTTAAGTGAAATAAATTCCCTTTTTTATAATAAGATACATTAGAGGTTTGGCTTTTTATGTTATTTTATGTTAAATTAAGGATGTTTTCACGTTTTAAACCCAATAAATTGCTCTTATAATGTGCAGATAACCCATTAAAGACATTAACAATCAGCTCAAAATACAAGTTGGCTCCATATAAAGTATCATAGTGAGCAGAATTAGCAGTAAAAGCATCTATCACTAGTTCAATATGAGCAACATACTTTGGTATTTAGAGGATATTTAACCGTCACAGTTACATATTTTAACTGTCAGCTGTTCAGTTGGTGGATAAATGAATGAAAAGTCATCATCAGCATTTCATAAGTCCTGTTTGTAAGAAGCAACAGAAACATCAGGATGGTTCAGAGTGAAAAACCTTAAAGCTTTAATCAGCTTTAATCAGCTTTAATCAGCTTTAATAGTGTGATGATGAAGATACACTGATTATATTTTTATTATGAGCTAAATATCTCAGTAGAAAACTCGTCTCTGCTTCAGTTTCCTTCAGATTGGCGTTTTCCCGACCAGAGACTCTGAAAATTTGTTTATTAAAGTTTATCTAATTTTCCAGCGTTGCGGTTGCCAACATGTTTGTGAAATAAGGAGTGATGTCAGTGGTTTGTGCCTCTGCTGTTTAAATGAGGCCAATTTGGAGGAAACGCTGAGTGTGAGCGAGTCCAAAGGAAAGCCCAGAGGGCAGCCGCTCGCTCTGAGATGATCTGGGTGTGGACCGCCGGGTAACATGTCCTTAACCTATCAGATTGATGAACACTTGGACCGCTCACCTAAGAACTGGTTTGTTTATTGGTTTTGGAGAACCACCCTGGAGTCCTTGAAGCGGTTCCATGTGCTTCGATCGGGTCTGACAGTGTAACAGAGCTGAGCTCAGAGACTCAGAGAGCTTCGGCAGAAACTGATGACACAGCTCAGACTCTGCTAATGCTTTAACCCTCTACTCCACGGCGCTGCCATGTGGCAACGCTCCCGTTCTCTGCAACTTCCCTCATATTAAAAATAAACTTAAACACTGATAGGCGTCTCTATAGAAGGTGGGGCATTGTTTGGATGAGGTCACATGACATTTAAACCTCTCAAAGTCTCTTTGACTCTTTCCCACAATGTCGACGACTCTGAGACACAGAAGAAGAAGAATTCCTCAGTCTGCAAAGATTTCTGCTCATTTTTCACATATCTGCAGCATCTGAATACTGAAAGAGTCTCAATTAATCAATCAATCTTTATTTATAAAGCACCAAATCACAACAAAAGTCATCTCAAAGCACTTTACACACAGAAAAGGTTTAGACTGAACTTTAATTTAATTTAGAGACCCGACATTTCCACACGAGCAGCACACAGAAACTCCCTGTGATAAGTTATAACCTGTTTTCATCATGTAAATCTTGTTTTAATTCAATTATTCTCCTTTTTATTCAGTAAATTAGGTATTTTACCAATCAGCAACGTTGTGTAACAGCATGTAGTCAGTGGATTCCTCGAGTTGTTAATACCTGAAAATCTTTGTACAACTATGACAGACAGATATGTGAAGCAGAGTCCTGAACGTATGAAAAGTACCCTGCTGTGGGTCTGAAGTGCAACTCTTAACTTTGCAGATGTAAGAATATATATATTTTTAGTAACACATCCACAACAATTTGACGTTGATAAAAACCTTTGCTTTTTGTTTTTTCCAAATTGCAGTCGTTGAAATCATAGACTGTATATATAATGGACGTAACATCCGTGACGTCACCCATTGGTTTGTGGACTGCTGCTCGGAGGCAAATAGTATCGGATCTGAGCAGCGCCATCTTGAAAATTTCAGGTGCATGCTGGGAAAAATAAAAACAGGGATTCTACTTATATGGGCATCAGGAGGAGCATGAGGAGCCCTCCTGAACCTGTGAACCAATCAACCTGTCAATCACCACGTAGCCACGCCCTAATGCATACCCTGCTTTATCGTCACATATAAAATCAGGGAGGCCAAAATGTCCCAAATGAACATCATACTGCATTGAAGAAGGCTTTAAACTAGCGATTGAGACCATAAACACATTTTGAAAACGTTTACTGAGGTTAGAAATCAAGTGAGAAGTTGGTGAATTCTCCATTGACTTGTATAGAGACGGAAGTCCTTTTGACACCAAAACGGTCGCCCCCTGGTGGCCTTTTGATAGAATGCAGTTTTAAGTTACTTCCGTGTTGGCATCATTTCAGAGGACCGGAACTCCCCGTCTGGTTGAAATGCAGGATGTAATGATGCAGTAGACTGATTTTAATTAATGATGTTGTCTGATAACAGGACCCGATGGTGTTTGTTAGTGTCAGACTTATGATCGTGGAGCTTTGGCTACTTCCTGGAGGCAGCACATACGTTACACTACAGACCCAAAACTAATCAAACATGGAACAGAATCAGCGTCAGCAGTCAAACAAAGTCACGCTGAAGGTAGATGTAAGTAAGCAGACTCCACCACTAACGATGCAAACTAACTTATCAAAAGCTGTTGAGTTGAAAACAAGCGTAATAAAATCCAAATTGTCATTAAAAACCAATTTCCTTTGATTGAGTGTGGAAGGTCTGGATCCAAGCACAAACAGTATTGTTGTTTTTAGCTGTAAAATCTTTCAAGCACTGTCAAGTTTTTGGTTCCCTTCTTATGAATTTAAATGATTAATTATGAACAGCACAAAAGGCTGAACTCCACCAACCCGGCGGTTCGAGTTCCTGCATCAATACCTCTTTGATTCAGACAGTGGCTCTTTATAGGAGAGAGCAACTAACAGCACTCACATCAGCAGATACTGTTCCTCAATAAAGGAAATGTTTGCCTTGGCCTTCGTGGAAAAGGCTGACTCCCTCTTCCTCCTCTGACAACCTCCCAGGGAATGTCCAAGTTTACATGACACAAGTAGAGAGATCTCGCTCCAGTTTGTTCAAAAGAAGCCAGAGAGCTGCTTCATAAACCGGATACAGAGAAATGTTCCTCTGTGGAAGGAAAAGGGGGCTTCAAAGGGCGATTTATATTATAAACTCTGGAGAAAATGACCACACGCAGCAGAGCGCTGACCCCAGAACTGCTGAACAAACAGTAAAGCTGCGAGAAAGCAAAGAATTACTTAATTCTCCACTTAAAACATAAACCGTGAAATGGATTATTACACACAAAGAAGAGCTAAATTACACAGGTATCGGGTCACATCAGCTCCAGAGTTCCCCGTCTGATTACTTAGAGCTGCAGCCAGCTGACAATTTACACTCTGCTCTATATATTTACTCTGTATACGTTTCTCTGTAATGGTTCCCATGCAGTTTGGACTCAAAGAGAGACTTGTGGAGAAAATCAGAAAGCCTGCGCCTCAAATTCCACAAAAAGTGTTGTTCAACATCACTTTGTGGCCTTATCTGAGATCTGGTTGTTGAACTGTGCCGCGGCGGTGGGCTGACGGTAATTTACCAGAAAGGAAAAATATTGGCTGAAGGTATTCCACGATAATCCAATTTCATGTTCATGTGCACGGCGGCCAAGAATGAGTTTTCCCTCGGCTGCTTTACTTCTCTATACGTTTCTCCCTTTATGCACAGCACAAGTAACATCAACTAAAATGTAGAAATACAGCGTTTACCACCCTGAGCTGTAGTATTTATAATATGCAATCATAACTTCTTCTATTTTCACTATTGTATCATTAATTACAGTGTTGTTTAGGAGTAAGTTCACAGGAGTAAATAATGTTGCTGACTAACATTAATAAACTTTATATCTGCTGACATCATCACGCTGTGTAATATTTACTCATCACTACATTAAAACTAGTTGTTACTCAATATTAATTTTTCTACTTGTGATTTGGACCAATTGAAATCATAGACTGTATATAAGAAATAGACGTAAAATCCGTGACGTCATCCATTGGTTTGTGGACTGCTGCTCGGAGGCCAATAGTTTCGGATCTGAGCAGCGCCATCTTGAACATTTCAGGTGCATGCTGGGAAAAATAAAAACAGGGATTCTACTTATATGGGCATCAGGAGGAGCATGAGGCGCCCTCCTGAACCTGTGAACCAATCAACCTGTCAATCACCACGTAGCCACGCCCTAATGCATACCCTGCTTTATCGTCACATATAAAATCAGGGAGGCCAAAATGTCCCAAATGAACATCATACTGCATTGAAGAAGGCTTTAAACTAGCGATTGAGACCATAAACACATTTTGAAAACGTTTACTGAGGTTAGAAATCAAGTGAGAAGTTGGTGAATTCTCCATTGACTTGTATAGAGACGGAAGTCCTTTTGACACCAAAACGGTCGCCCCCTGGTGGCCTTTTGATAGAATGCAGTTTTAAGTTACTTCCGCGTTGGCATCATTTCAGAGGACCGGAACTCCCCGCCTGGTTAAAACATTTCATATTGTGGTAACTTATGTCATTGCAGCAAACAGGAAGTGATTACATACAACTATTTATCACTTTATTGATCCTTTACAGCAGCTACATCCACACATAACATCACATAGAAACACATCTCTAAAAAATAAACACTAACTTATTAATAAAAACACCCAAAAGTACTAATAAAACAAATATATCTGTGTGTGTGTGTTTATTTATATGTAATGAATAATAATAAAATACTCAGTAAGTTTCTACCTAGAGATGAGTTGTGCTAGCATTTAAAAACAAAATCAATTTAGCTCACTTTTACTGCTACAGTATAAGAGCACATCAAACACTACAAACCATATCTCAGTTTTTGAGAAAAGCTAAAAGCGTCACCAACATTAAAACAAAATTTTGCCGCAATAACTGCAAAAAAAACCCTAAAGGGACTGGAACCTGCTAACTGGTGTGGTGTGAAGGTGAAGTGGTGTAAAGTGGGGTGATAATAATAATAATATACTAAATGGCCTGTAGTTATATAGCGCTTTTCTAGTCAAAGCGCTATATAACTACATGTCTCATTCATCCATTCACATGAAGAAAATAGGCAGAATTTCTTTTTTTCACCCCATAATGTCTCAATCTGCTCTGTTATCTTCCTGCTGCTGGTAAATTTCCGTTCACCACACCTCTGCTCTACTCCTGCTAATCAGCCAACTCTGTTCACCTGGACTCTCAGCTGCAGCTCATCTCCAATCAACCCTTTATATATATACTCCTATGGTTCACTTACTCTTTGCCAGATCATCTAGTGAACTGGTTCTCAACCTTTTTTAAGCGATGTACCCCTGTGAAATATTTTCTCAGCCAATTCCCCCTAACCAGCACAAAGCATATTTGGTTGAAAAAAAGATGTAAAACATTGTTTCATCAGTGTCTGATTTTGTAACTGTGCAAAACATTCAGCATTCTCTTGAACTATTTGGAAATAAAAAGATATAAAAATAACTAAAGAAGAAAAAAAAATGAACTTAGTTATAAATAAAGATTTGTGCACTTAAAATAATTATCAACCTCTTTTAGGATTATAATAAATAAATGTTTTTAAACTGAATTCATGAACTCAATTGATGATAAACAAACGTCATTTTAAAGGATTTTTGAATTGATGCTATTTTTAAAATATATATCTTTAAAAATCTCATGTACCCCCTGGAGTGCCTTCAACCCCCATTTGAGAACCACTGGACTATTGTGTATGTCTAGTTTTCCAGCATTATTGATTGATTTGCCTGTTTCTTTGGACTTTGGATTCTGCCCCTATTTGGATTTGTATGCCTCAAGGACTGTTTTCTGGTTTTTGACCCTGCCTGCAATTCGGAAGGGAGGAAGGAAAGGAAGGAACAAGGAAGGAAGGAGGGAGGGAAGGAAAGAAGAAGGAGGGAGGGAGGAAGGACAGAAGGAAGGAAGAAAGGGGGATAGAGGAAGGAAAGAAACAGAGAAGGAGGGAGGGAGGAAGGAACAAGGAAGGAAGGAAGGGAAGAAAGAAGGAACAGTCAAAACAGACGGGGTCAATTTGACCCGGGAGGACGACAGGAAGGTTAACTTTTTATTGAGATGACTTTGTTGTGATTTGGCGCTATACAAATAAAGATTGATTGATTGATCACTGGGCTTTATTCTTCATCCATGCCCCTTGGACCCCCCCCCCCCCCCCCCCCCCCCCCCCCCCCCCCCATCCTGACGTCCCACCGATCCGATGATCTGAGCCAGCCTCCCGTTTCAAAGGCTCCGGAGGAAACAAGAAACACAAATAGTGAAACTGAAGCTGAGCCTGTTTGGCAGCGCCGCCGCTCCACCTCCACCATGTGACCTACTTTTTATATTTATTCCCTCTGCAGCAGCTTTATCTGCCGCTCACATACAGTAGAAGAGACGAGACGGAGGCTCAAGTTCTGCTGAGAGAAGCTTCGTACGGCTGCGATCCGTCCGCCTAAGAAACACAAACTGATCCTTTTAACTGGGCTGAACTCTGGGTGAATGTGACCCGCTGCTTTACTACAGTGATGGAGAGCAGCCTTCCTAAACTCAAATACACATACTGTAATAAACGGATAAACAGCCTGACATATCTGAAGGAAAATGATTTTGAGTTTTTTTTCACATTATTTTGCACAGAAGCTGCTGATTAACAACATTTTGCATAATGTTTAATATATGAATGATTTCCGCATGTTTTTAATATGTATTCATTCTTTTTTTCCAGTGGATTTTATTCTGCTCTAGTTGAAAAAACCACTGAAGCAGCAGAAAAATAGCAATTATCATATTTTGTAAAGTTATCCAGCGGGCCAGATTGGACCCACTGGCGGCCCGGTTCTGACCCACCGGCCATATGTTTGACACCCCTGGTCAGTTTTGAATGTTAATAAAGTATAAAGTATAAATCATCACCCAATTCTGGTTTATTTTAGCCAACTTCTTTCCAACTTTACACTTATTTTTGTAACTTATGGCATCATTTAGATGAAAATATAGATCATTTTGCAGTTTGAGAAATTATGAATTATTTTTAACTCAATTTAAGATCGAAAGAAAGTTATGTTGATAGATTATTACAAACTGGTAGATGTCCAAATTTAATCAGGATACAGTTTTGAAACCATTTTAAATATTTGAATGTGTCCTGTTGTTTGACTGTTTATAATAAAGCATAATAAGGTTCAATGAAAGCAGTGATTATTATACTTGTAGAATGAAGTGTGGATCCATCCGTGTGATTTTAGATGAAATAAATCCATAAACAGAAGAGTTAAAGTAAAGAAGTCAATGAAAAGAAGGAAAACTGTCAATACCGAAGTGATTTACAGTACGAGACGGTTCCTCCAGTTACTAACTTCACTACTTCTCTTACAGGTTTGTGTTCCACATTTTATAGAGTAACCAGAGGCTTTGGTTACTCTATAAAATGCAACTGTAACCACATACAGAGGAAGATGCTGCAGTGCCCAGTGAGTAAAGAGGGTGAGATGTTAACGTCTGGCCTCATGTTGTTGGGATGTGATTCAGAGATTGTGACTCCAGCTCTTTGGCGCTCCGAGCTGCTCTGTGAGCCTGCATGCATCAATGTATTTACTGTTCTCCTATGTCAGGTTGGAACAGCGAGGCCACCAGCTCACTCGCCAATTTACTGACATCACTCGCTAAATAATACCACTTATGAGAATACAAGCCCCGCCCTGAGGCTGGACTTCCCTGAGCTTAATTTAGCTGCAGTCCTCCTTCCCTCTGAATCACTGCAGCCATTATGAAAATCTCTGAAAAGTGTATTCATGCCGCGCTCCCCTCCAGCATCTTACCTCCTTTTTCCACAGGACTCTGAGTCTACACATCATTACCACCACACCAACCACAACACTGGCCTGCAGAGGGCCCTCGCCTCATCACGCTGCTATAAACCTGCTGCAGAATAAAGACCCAGCAGGTGTAAATCAGGCGTTGTGATGTTAGTCAGACACAAGGAAAATATTCTGCTTTTAGTGGAATGAAAAATATTTAAAGAATCCGTTTAAAGTTTTAATAAAAGCTGCAAACATCAAGTCATGAGGTCAAAGTGATGGAAGACTTCAGAGAGCCTTTCAATAAAGCACCGGATACAGTTACTCATAGTAGTAGTAATAATACCACTACTAATAATACTGCTACTAATACTACTACTACTAATACTACTAGTGATAATAATACTAATAATAATACTACTAATACTAATGATTAATAATACTGATACTGACACTAGGCTTCCATGCAAATAGTCAATAGGCTGTTTAGTAGTTTGTTTTTGTTCTAATGGTATCAATGGATTTCCAGACCACTAACCAGATATGTTTTACCATCACATTGGGCTTTCTAGTGTTGTTAAAAGAGACATGTTTTACCTTTACGTCTGGTACTTTAGTAGGGCTGGGTTTTTTACACATTGGGTATTTAGTGCCGTTAAAAAGTAAATTTTTACCACATTTTACTGTTTTAACCCAAATCATAATCTTTCTAACAAAGTTGTTATTTGTGCTAAATCTAACTAAGTTAAACCACAAAAGAAATATAGTGTATGCAACCAATAGTGTAATTAATACCAATGTGCATGCGTAATAATTCTGCACCAACAATAACCTACTGACAGAGTAAAAAAGCAAAAATCACAATAAATGTTCATATTTGCTTTATTTTCAGGCATTTCCAGATTTATTAAGTAAAAGGTTGTGTGTGTATATATGTATATATATATATATATATCAGAGCTTTCAGTTTTATTTATTACAACTCTGATATGAGTTAATGTTCCTTTTCATTTTTTATGCCAACATTTTTATCTTCTGAGCTCACTTTGTGACTTTTTTATATGCTAAAACTTTTTTGTATTAATAATGCAAACATGACAATTTTCTATACAAACTTTTATTATAGTATAATAATAATAATAATAATAATGTTACGTTTTTATCTTCCATACTAATGTTACTTACATTAAACTGTGAATTCTCATGTTAATTTGTGAGCCCATATTTGTACACATTATGTTTATATTTAATTTTATTATCTGAAACTCTTAAAATACAGTAAAAGAAATTCCCTTTTTAATTTATAAAGTACTAATCTGTCCCCTAAGACGTGATGTCAGAAATATGTGTCTGATTCTCCAGAAATCATAAATGTACATTTTATTTTTTTTTTGCCTTTTTTTTTTTTTGTGTAAAATCATTGAATATTAAATAAAGGAGTATTTGTGTCACTAATGATCCGGTTGGCAGAAGGTACGGAGCAGAGAGTTCAGGTTCACTCTCCGCTGACGGAAACAGACCACACAGGCTGAGAAACGTTTAATGAGAGCAGAGAAGAAGAATGTCAGACATCTTTCATCCGCTGATGGAAAATCAGGCCAGTCAAAAAAAAAAAAAAAAGAAGAAACAGTCTCTGACTAAACTGCAGTCGGTCCCAGAGGCTCTGATGTGAGCTTCTACCTTTGTGAGTCAGTGAGGATGTCCCTCAGACTGACCTGCAGATGGAAACTTTCTGCTTCCTTTTCTTATTCAGCTGATCTCAAAGAAATCCCCCAAAACGGACTCAACCAAACTACTGCTAACAGAACATCAGATATTCCTTTATTGGTCCCACAGTGGGGAAATTTACTTACTTTACTTTATTGCAGCAGCAAAGTGGACAGTAAAAATAAAAGAGCATCAATAAAAAAGAATCAATAATAAGTACACAAGCTATAAAAACAAAGTAACATTATGTACCAGAGTAATATTGGTGTTGAGTGATGATATTCCTTTGGTATTGTTATTGCACTGATTTAAAGTGACTATAAAATATATAATATATTGCACAGTAGTATTATACCTGAAATACTGATATTACATAGTACTGTACATTAAAAGGAAATGAAGGAGACTGGATTACATTTTACATTTAGTACCTGCAGGCTTTTACTCAAGTTAATATTTCATCAATAATTAATCAACAATAATTGTGTAATAGTATAATATATGTATGTATGTATGTATATAAACATGTATATAACAGTGCTATTGTCCCACTACACCATGAATGTCTGCCACGATAATTACTTCTGTTTGATGAAATATTATCTCAGAAATAATCGTGATAAAAGATATTATTGTCAATTGAAGATCATTTTATTCATTTTATAATAATTATAATAATAATAATAATAATATTATTATTATTAATTACGTTATTGTACGATAAGTCGCTATTTAGACACAATGATGTTGATAATTACGTTATCTTAATTAGCAAATTAATGAGTATAAATCATAGACTGTATATAAAATGGACGTAACATCCGTGATGTCACCCATTGGTTTGTGGACTGCTGCTCGGAGGTCAATAGTTTCGGATCTGAGCAGCGCCATCTTGAAAATCTCAGGTGCATGCTGGGAAAAATAAAAACAGGGATTCTACTTATATGGGCATCAGGAGGAGCATGAGGCGCCCTCCTGAACCTGTGAACCAATCAACCTGTCAATCACCACGTAGCCACGCCCTAATGCATACCCTGCTTTATCGTCACATATAAAATCAGGGAGGCCAAAATGTCCCAAATGAACATCATACTGCATTGAAGAAGGCTTTAAACTAGCGATTGAGACCATAAACACATTTTGAAAACGTTTACTGAGGTTAGAAATCAAGTGAGAAGTTGGTGAATTCTCCATTGACTTGTATAGAGACGGAAGTCCTTTTGACACCAAAACGGTCGCCCCCTGGTGGCCTTTTGATAGAATGCAGTTTTAAGTCACTTCCATGTTGGCCTCATTTCAGAGGACCAGAGCTCCCCGCTTGGTATAAACGCACTTATACACTCAGTAGTAGTAAGAACACAATACTCGATTTGATGACTTGAGAGTTTGCGATTTAAGTTGACGACAACTAACCACTTACTAAGTTTAATAAAAGTTGTGCGAGTAAAAAGCAAATAAGAGTAATGGGGGGTTCTTATATTTGGGTCAATGTGGCATTTCTTCTTCTATCTGTAGAATTTCTTCTCTAAGTATTAAAAGTTATCCATTAATAAACGTCTATATGTACGTCTAGCATTTTGCATATAATGTGAATATTTGTGTATTTATTGTGCAGATTTGTCCCATATATTAATCACACTATGGCCTTTCACTCTCTCTGTCCTGCTGGGGAAACATCTCACGGCCTTGCCTTGAACAATGTGCATGTGATAAACTAACCTTAAGCTATTTTAAAAGATTAGTGTGAAGTGACTCATTGCTGCCTGCTGTGTGAATTTAAACCCCTGATGTGACACTGAGTGAAAAATAAGTGAGACGGGAGTTCAGCGTTGTTTGAAATGCTCCTTTAAACCCTCATCTTTGAAGCAGATGTGAGCTGCGGCTCGGGGGAATATTCAGGTGGATGGAAAAGAACATTCTTGGAAATCACAAACTGAAAAGGTGTGAGTGCTGCCGTGTGGCATTGTGGGTAACCCAGATTTATTTAGACTGGGTTTGGAGGCCATTACATACCAACAACACCTCCCAGGGTTGAATCCAGGACCAGCAGATCTTCACTGGTTTCCATTGAAACTCCAGAATGAAAACTCTGAATGTTTTATTGTCACTTTGGGAAAGTTCCCAGCTGGATCTGAACTATAAACCAAACGTGTTTCACTCAAGACTGAACTATATCTGCAGTGGAAAACAATTCTCTATTTTGAGAGTACATCAAAAACTCGACTATACTACACTTCATTCATCAGGGTTCAAGTTTCCTTTTTATACAATTAACTGATTCATCATCAACCAACAAACATCTCAGAGGGAAATATTGTACTTTACTGTAGTACAGTTTGAGGTACTTTTACTTTACTGTAGTACAGTCTGAGGTACTTGTACTTTACTGTAGTACTGTTTGAGGTACTTGTACTTTACTGTAGTACAGTTAGAGGTACTTGTACTTTACTGTAGTACAGTTTGAGGTACTTTTACTTTACTGTAGTACAGTCTGAGGTACTTGTACTTTACTGTAGTACAGTTAGAGGTACTTTTACTTTACTGTAGTACAGTCTGAGGTACTTGTACTTTACTGTAGTACAGTTAGAAGTACTTGTACTTTACTGTAGTACAGTTGGAGGTACTTGTACTTTACTGTAGTACAGTTTGAATTAGTTGTACTTTACTGTAGTACAGTTTGAATTAGTTGTACTTTACTGTAGTACAGTTTGAAGTACTTGTACTTTACTGTAGTACAGTTAGAGGTACTTTTACTTTACTGTAGTACAGTTTGAGGTACTTGTACTTTACTGTAGTACAGTTAGAGGTACTTGTACTTTACTGTAGTACAGTTTGAGGTACTTGTACTTTACTGCAGTACAGTTTGAGGTACTTGTACTTTACTGTAGTACAGTTTGAGGTACTTGTACTTTACTGTAGTACAGTTTGAGGTATTTGTACTTTACTGTAGTATTTCATGTGATGCTACTTTCTACATCTCAGAAGGAAATATTGTACTTTCTACTCCACTACATTTATTTGACAGCTTTAGTTACTTTTCAGATGCAGATTTGACACAATGGATAATATAACAAGCTTTATAAATACAACACATTGTTAAAGATGAAACCAGAAAGCAGTGTGTAGTCGGCTCACATTTCAGATGTCTATGAGTTGTTAACAGCTCCACCAAATACTGATTTTTCCCTCTAAACTTCTCACATGCTTTCATTTCAATAAATGTTCAAATGATCCAATATTTCAGCAAAAATCAAAGATTAGAGAAAAAGTCCAAAAACTGAAAACACATTTGTGTATCAGAACTTAGTTTGTTCTTCTTTCCTCTCCCATTAATCATCTCACCACCCCTCACATTTATCTGCTGACCCTTTGGAGGGGCCCCACCCCTAGGTTTGGAACCACTGGACTAAACTAAATAAGGGTAAACTATAAGCAGACAACAAAAAGTTTTTATTTTTTATTTGAGTGGAAGATGATGGTAATTGGACACAATACACTTTGAATTCATTGACAAACAAACAAACATACAGTTTTGTCCATTTAAATACATGAAATCCACTAAAATATAAACGTAGTAATGAATATATAAGTGAAATATTTGGAGTCATTGTTGTCATGTGACTGTTGCAGCTGCAGCCGCTGCAGAGTGTTTGAAGCTGTGGAAATAATAGTCACCGGTGCAATTACATCTTCTTCTGCCCGTCGATTGTTTGTCTTTTCGTCGCATTAATCCCGACGCCTTTCTTCATCGCTAATCCTTACAACAACAACTGCTCTGAGAACTAATAAATGGAAGGGTTTGATTTCCGTCGACGGTGCCAAAGACCACAGACTCACCTTCACGGTGCAGGGGTCAGGACGGAGCACTCGGGGCCCCTGAAGGCTGCGGGGCCGAGTATGTTTACCCACGGGGAGTTCCCCTATTGATCTTATATATCAGCGCAGGGTGGGGAACCATAACAGATAAGCACAGGGCGAGGGTTATAACATGGATCATATCAAAGCAGCTTATTCGTTCCTTTTATTCGACAGGAAGACGCAGGGAAATATATTTTCATCCCTTTAAAATATATGTTTCTCATGTGTTGAATGATTCATTATGTGAAAAGTTGGTTCCTCTCTTTTCAACTAGACCCTTTTCCCCAAGATTATCACGTTACTGTATATGAGTTAAATCAGTTAAACTAGATTTAAAAGCAGCATCAGGTTTGTTAAAATGTACATTTAGTATTTTTGTTGGTTTTATATCATTTGAAATGACATTTGCACCATTTTTTACCAAAAGTAAGACTGAATGCTCCTGAAAATGTCAAATGGTGTAACCACAAAAGAATGATATATATTATATATTTTATCACCTACAGTGTATTTAAGTGGACTTACACTAATAATGACTTCATTTAAAACAAATGTTTCCTGATCTCCATGGTAACCAGAGTAAATGTAATATTTAGAACAATTGTATTCCATTACCTTTATTTAATATAAAAGTTATAATGTAAGATCATGCCAAACTAGTTGATATGGTGTTTTATTGACAATTTCCCTCCCTCCTTCCTTCTTTCCTTTCCTCCTTTACTACCTTCCTTCCTTCTTCCTCCCTTCCATCCTTGACTCGAGGACAACAGGAGGGTTAATGTAGGAAGTTACCAAGAGGAGTCTGAACGTTGACATCAGAGAGCGACTACGAGTCCGATCGATGGGCAGAGTCTGTCACACATGACCTCATGGCTGCCTCGAGGATTTTACAGATGTTCGCCTCAATCCGTGAAATCGTGTTTCCATCGGAGGCCAAACGTGTGCTTTGTGTTAAAGCGGAGACATAAAACCTCTCTGTGTTCCTCTCCGTGAAACGTTCCCACGCGTCAGAACAAGATTTCACCAAGTTAAACTTAGAAAAACAAACTGTCATTACTTTAAAGCTTTTCTATCTTTCCTGCAGGAGATTTGTCTTCAGACAGGTGGAGCGTTATCTAACTCACATCTTTTTCAATCCCCCTTCCTGACGGTCTGTTTTTCTTTCCTTGAAGCTGCTTTGTTTTTTTCCAGAGGAACATCAACACTGGCTCATATTCTGCCATCTGCCATCGGGACAATTGCATAACATCTTTGTGTGTGAAACTAGCCGTGAGAACGAATGCTGCAAATACAACTGAAGCAAAAAAAAAAAAAAAAAAACATAAATCAGACTCATTCATTTCACTGTTTATCATTGTGTCCTGACATCACTCATCACTCATTAACAGCATCTCTGCATTAGGATCTGATGCTCCAGAAACAACAACAGCATAAAGCTCCTGCAGGTCTTATAAAGTTAAATATGAGTCTGCCAGCTTTAACATCAACACGAGAAGAGTAAACACTCGCCACCTTTCCACCGCCTCACATCTCCTCTGTTTGCTTCAGTGAAGTCTGTTTTGTACACCGGCACACAGAATGGGAACAGCTGACACATGAATTAATGTGTAAGTAAATGTGTTTTTTGCTTGTTGATGAAATCCGGAAATCACCGTCTTTTTTTTTTTCTCTTTAATTTCACTTTTACTTTTCCATTTCCCGTCTTCTCACTGCATACTTTTCATCTTTGTATTAAGTGTTTTTTTTAAAGGAAATTCCCAAGAAGCAGCCGATGACACAGACTGTGGAATAGTTTGGGAATTTCCCAAGGAGAAACCTAATTAAGACAGTTATTGGGTCCATAGTAGCTGCCTTAAGTGTAAATAGAATTTTAAAACGGTAAATAGTATTTTTAATACTTTACATACACTACACAGAAGCTCTCCCTTCAGTCCATCTATGAGCAGTCTGTACTCAGGTAGGCGCAGAGGGTTTTGTCGGACTCGTCCCACATCCTTCAAACCAGGCGGGGAGTTCCGGTCCTCTGCAATGATGCCAACGCGGAAGTAACTGCATTCTATCAAAAGGCCACCAGGGGGCGACCGTTTTGGTGTCAAAAGGACTTCCGTCTCTATACAAGTCAATGGAGAATTCACCAACTTCTCACTTGATTTCTAACCTCAGTAAACGTTTTCAAAATGTGTTTATGGTCTCAATCGCTAGTTTAAAGCCTTCTTCAATGCAGTATGATGTTCATTTGGGACATTTTGGCCTCCCTGATTTTATATGTGACGATAAAGCAGGGTATGCATTAGGGCGTGGCTACGTCGTGATTGACAGGTTGATTGGTTCACAGGTTCAGGAGCGCTGACAGATAGACTGCAGGAAATAGCCGTGAACTTGTTTCACACCGACAGTTTTCTCCGGAGTTTTGTGGTTATAGTCGTAACAGCTAACTTGGTTAGCATCACCAGGTTGCCGGTCTAGACTGTGGTAGATCCAGCCCTCGCAACCTCCCTCGCTCCATCCTCTTGCTCCTCCTGATGCCCATATAAGTTGAATCCGTGGTCTTTTTTCCCGACATGCACCTCAAATTTTCAAGATGGCGCTGCTCAGATCCGATACTATTGATATACTATCCAAGCAGCAGTCCACAAACCAATGTGTGACGTCACGGCTGTTACGTCCATACAGTCTATGGTTATAACCTTATTTCCCATTCAAGTTCGGCTACACTACTGTATTTATATCCATATGAGTTAAATAGATTATCAGATCTTTGTAAATCAGCAGATTAGTGAATTGTGACATGTTTTACACTTTATAATAAGGCTCCTTTTTTAAGGCTCATAATTGGATGCTCAGAAACATTTAGAGACTCAACAAACAATAGAAACCAATGATGCTGCTTGATGGAGACAAAGCTGAGTTATACAATAAATATGGGATTACTATTTGGCAATCAGCTGGTCACTGTTACCACTGCCATATAACAGCTTAATAATGACTTAGAAAGAGTTCATAACCTAATTAACAAGCCAATAAGAAACCATTCCCAAAGCCTTTATAAGGGCAGACTTATCTTTTCACAAAGCCTTTATAAGGGCAGACTTATCTTTATTCCTGCCAATTAATACAAATTGGAGCTTTTAGGTTTTTTTTGTCCATCTATGGTTTCTAAATTCCCAAAACTGGAAATATTGTACTTTGTTTTCCATTGAACAGCGAATTCATCAGCATCAGTACATGAACCTGCTAATACATCTTGACTTTTGCTTAAAGAAAGATGATTATTTTTTACTGTAGTTTTGGTATTTAGACCCTTTTCAAGCATCTCCATCTCCTTCTTCCACGTGTGCTTTAAAAAATGGTAAACAGTCTGAAGAATCTTTCCTATTCCGGCCGTCCCACGCTGCTTTCCAGAGAGCCCATTTATTTGGAAAAGACACATCAGGAAGTGAGACTCCAAACAAAGGCCAGTGATTGTAAATCTAAATCGGGATCCACCGGGGGGGCGGAGGGAGGGGCGGGGGGGGAGTCCAGACGGAGGCTTGGGTGGAGGTCAGATACATCTTCAAAGCCCTCAGACACACAGGAAGGTGTGTCAGTGTTTATTATGCCACCCAGAAGACCCACAGAAGACTGGCAGCAACCCGAAGCTCCATCACAAGCTACAGAGGAGCCGTTATAAAGGGACATTCTGGCTTATTTTACTCACAATTGTTTAAGGATGCAGGAATTTAAGTTGCTTTAGAAAGTTTTAATTTGAACAGCTCCATTGGATTGTTCTGTGATGCCTTTATTAATATGACTAGATTCATATTTTGTTTTTCTCATATTCCTTACAATGTGCTTTTAGAATCAAAACACATATGCATTGATTAAGTTTAGTGGTCCTCTGCACTATTTCATCCTTAGCCTCTATTATATTTACTATACTAATTAAATTTACATCCTTTTTTATGCTTTGCCATTTTAAATCTTTGACTTGTGACAATTTGCTGCCATTTGGAGGAATTTATTAAAGTTCAAAGTATTTCTTAAATTTTACTCTTTTGTCGTAAATTGACAGTTTTTGCTGCAATATGCTGGAGAACAATACAGCTTTATAATTCACTTGTTATTTTCTATTATTGACCTTTGGAGAGTTGGGTATATGTGGATATTGCCATAATGTATTGAGCGATTATGGGGCTTTTTTTCCAATCTTTCCAAATATATATATATATATGTATATATTTTATTTATTTATTTAATTTATTTTTTTTTTTTTCTTAACCTGGACGGTAACATGTATGCTTGAGGTTGGTTCGAGGTTTCTGTTGTCCTCTGATTGGATCATTGAGGCGGCTGCTATGAATATACTGTATATTGGAGCGTGGTGATGCTGCCTGCAGGCCTGATGAAGATCAGACTGTCTGAAACTGTTCCAATAAATATTTCAGCAGTAGTTTTAAACTCACAGCCTCTGAAAACAGCAGGTGAAGCTTCTCCATCGTCACCTTGTCATAGAGGAGGTAAACAAACTGTCACACAGCCTTCATAACATTATCGTAGAGTCACAAAACAAAACATGAAAGTGTAAAAAAAAAACCTGGTCTGGAGCTTTTCTGACGTCAGCCGTTCAGATATCAGGCTTGTGTCACTTCTGCATCCATCACTGTGGTTTCTGTGCTGCGTTCAGACTCGCTCAGTTTGTCATTCGGGGCGTTCGGCAGCAGAAGGCCAACTGTTGCCGAAAGCTAAATGTTAAGAGATGCAGAGCAGCTGTGAGTCTGCAGTGAGAAAAGGTCATTACGTCATCAAACCAAGAAACTTTCTGTGTCTTCTCAAACTGGCCCGAGGCGACCCGACAGGCGTGTGTGAGTTACACTGCACAGAGGAAAAGAAGAAAATATGTCATCCGACTGTGACTCC
Organism: Scomber scombrus; assembly: GCF_963691925.1. Classification (NCBI taxonomy): domain Eukaryota; kingdom Metazoa; phylum Chordata; class Actinopteri; order Scombriformes; family Scombridae; genus Scomber; species Scomber scombrus. The sequence continues at coordinate 23,266,382 of NC_084991.1, forward strand.
TGTCTATTGTTAGACGACAAGCACAAGCCAATAAAATCACCATGAAGTATTGTTTAGAGATCACGAGTATCCGAAAGTGGAATAGATTTGACAAAACATAACTTTACCAAAGCTCCACTTAAAGGACTGACTCTTTCTGCTGTGGTAACTGTTGCAGGTTTTAACCCTCACATACTGTTCATATTTGGGCATTTCACAGTATCCCTTCATAATTAGTCTCTATAATTTCAGAACCACAAATCATTGATGAACACCTCATCAGTCATTAATAAATTGGTGATTAATCCTTAATAAAGTTTTCAGAGAGCAGAAAGAGTTTAAGCTTTAGTTTTTATGCTTTTTGTTGAATAGTGGTTTCTGAATTTCTTAATAAATATGAGTCAAACACGCACAAAAACATTTTTAGAAAGTTAAATATCTCCTTTTTTCGAGTCGAGGCGAGTAGAGCTAGAAGTGTATAGTGGAAAAGCTCCATTAAGGCCCATTTATGCTCAACGTACGTACAAAAATGTATCCGTCCTTTTCAAACGATGTTACCGTCACTGCTCACATATTTCCATGCGTCCTTTACGTTGGCATGGATGTTAACCAATACATCCACCAGGGGGCAGCCCAGAGTCAAACGTTTATGACAACAACAAACTCAAAAACAAACATGGCGACTGTGGAGGAGATATTGATAATGTTCCTCTTGTATAAAAGACAAAAACAATAGGTTTAAAGTTTATAACCAACTCTCACAACCTTTCCTCATAAAGTTCCACCATTGTTATTTCTTCTTCGTGTCTCACTAGAGCTACGTATCAGGTAGTGACAGCAACACCGCCCCCCCATTGTTTCAGGTGGTACTGCTGCGTTTGGTCCGTATCCATAAGCTTTATGGAAACGTGCAGAAATACGGACGAAATGAACGCGGAGCACGGACAGAAGGCTCCGTCCGTACCTGGATATGTATTTAACGTTGAGCATAAATGGGCCTTTATTCTACAGATCAGGAAGATGTCTGTCCCTCCATCCTGCAGGGTTCACCATATCCAACCTCTGACTACAGTTACCTCTACTCTGTTCAGACAGAGACAGGCAAACACATCTCTGACCTCGGCTGCCATAGCAACACTATCACGGTGCTTCCTCCTTTTTCCCAAAATTGGAGGCAAATATTCTTTAATATTTGGGTGGTAAAGGAAGGTCCATGAAAGGATATATGAGGAGGATGTTTCTCATTAGTGTTTGTACCTGCTGATCCTGAGAGGCCGAGCTTAAACAAACAGGTGTGAGAGGTGAAGACACGTTGCTTTAAATAGAAAACAGGATCTGGCAAAGTCGTCTGTTTTTGGACTCTGGATGGGAAACACATCTGGGCGGTGAAGCTGGAGGATGACCCGTTACCTTGACGTGTCTCTCGGGGGTAAAAACCCTAAAAATAGAAAACCCCTGTCTGAAAGAATGTGTGTGTGTGTGTGTGTGTGTGTGTGTGTGTGTGTGTGTGTGTGTGTGTGTGTGTGTGTGTGAACCGTCCGTCATGTGTCTGAAGGTTGTTTGAAGTGTTTAACGAGGCGTCGCAGGAACACCGACTGAGACAAAACGTTTAAAAAAGACAAACTATGCGAGGTATTCTCATAATCAGTGACACAGATACGCTGAAAACAGACAGGAGATGCTTTCACTTGTGCTGCTTTTTATTTATAGTCAGTTTATTTTACAAAAGAAAGAAAGAAAGAAAGAAAGAGGAAAAACACAAAGCTTGGGAACCAGTCTGTGTCCATGTCATCCTTTCATTTATCCAGATCCAGATGTGACAGCGTCGTCTTTGCAGTGAGAATGATCTATTTCTCCAAATCCTGGGAAAAATGTCAGCTTTCCCATCACATATAATCACAATACATTCCTGGTGTGTGAGTATTTGGACAATGCCTAGTCAATAAAGAGATAATTCTGCTGATTTTCTATATTTTTCTTCATGTTTGGATCCAAACCAACAATGAACTGCTCTACTAACAAGTATTGTGTGTGTGTGTGTGTGTGTGTGTGTGTGTCTGAGTTGTTGTTGTTGTTGTTGTTGTTGTTTGGTAATTCCCAATGGAAGTTTTATGAGGTACAATACCTGGAATTCGTAGTAGCTTTTCCAAAACCTGAACTTACCCACCGTTCAAACGAAAACCTTTTGTCCTCTGTTTGTCAGGCAACTGTCCTCGGGAGTATGTTTTGAGGTAGGTAGGTAAGTAGGTACCAACCACATGGAGGTATCTTTCACCCCCCCCCCCCCCCCCCCCACTCGAGCCGACTGTCTGGGGCATGTGTCTGTGGTGCTTAGTGGTGTTGTGGTGGCTGTCTCTTTGCTGGAACGTGAACTAACGCTAACCCATTCTCTCTTTCTGGTCGAGGTCCAGTTCCTTGAACACGAACCTCCCGACCGCGCGCTCCTGATACCTTGGCCCTGTGTCAGGCGACAACAGTGGCCCGACAGAGGGCCAAGGTATCAGGTACGCGCGGACGGGAGATCCGATACCCGGAACACGAACCTACCAACCAGTTCTAACTAACTTCCCGGAACTTGAACTTACCTTCGCCCGTCCGTCCGTCCATTCCTTTATTCCTTCCTTACTTCCTTCCTAACCCCACACCCCCTCAGTCACGCATGGTTCCGGGGCATGTGTCTGTTGTACTTACCGCATGGAGGTCTTTCCAGGAAGTAAAATTCCCGGAACATGAACTTACCCATAACCTTCTCTCCTCTGAAATGACAGTGTTGTAAATGTTACATGTCTTCTACTTGTTACTTACCCAGGTGGCCAACCACAAGACGGCGCAGTCGTATGGGCCGGCGTCAGTGACCCTGTCAGAGGAGCTGTACCAGCACCTCCTGGACTACATGGACCAGTCGAAGTGTCTGCCGGGGAGGGAGAAAGGCCCCGCCACCGCCTTCTTCAACCGGCTCGGGGGGACGTACGAGAGGATGGGGGACAACTTCACCCGGGAGTGGAGGTGGTTCGGCCTCCCGGGGTCCCCCACCCTCTCAGACATCCGCACGGCGATCTCCACCGCCGTAGGTTTTGTCTTTTGTCAACAGTGTCTATTCCGGAATAAGAACGGGAGGGAGAATGTTTCAACTTTCACCTACTCTCCTATAGGTGGAGCACAACCTGGACCAGAAGGAGCGCATGGATGTGCACCGTAGTATGTGCCATGACACCGCCACTGCTACGAGGTTCTATGCAATCCGGGAGGAGCTGTCGGAGGAGAAGTCACTGGAGGTGACCAAGAATATCCTCCGCTCCCTCAAGGCCTCCAAGGACAGGGCAGGTGAGCCTTTTCAGTGTGTGTGCGTGTTGTGAGAGCTCTATAGCCACTGCGTATTCTTGCTTGCCTCACTCACTCTTTTCTTCTACAATTCTCTCAAAGGCGGCGGCGGCACCCGCCGCCGCAGCAACAGCAGCGGCACCCGCCGCCGCAGCAACAGCGGCGGCACCCGCCGCCGCAGCAGCAACAGCGGCGGCAGCAGCAGCAGCAACAGCAGCAGCAGCTCAAAGACTTTCACGGACACGCAGAGCGAGAGCGAAGGGGGGGAGCAGCAGCAGCAGGAGGAGGAGGAGGTAGGCGCTTGGCTGTGGCCAGACGAAGAAGAGGAGGGCGAGGAGGAACAGGAGGAGGAGGAGGACGAGGAGGAGGACGGGGGGGAGGATGAGGACGAGGAGGACAAGGAGGAGGAGGAGGAGCAGCAGCAGGAGGAGGAGGAGGAGAAGAAGAATGAGATGGGGGTGAAGGAGGCGGCGGCGGTGGTGGTCGGGGAGGAGAAGGAGAGGGAGGAGGAGAAGGAGGAGGGGACGACCCAGGCACTCGGGGAGGTCGCCGAGTACATCGAGGACATAGTTAAATCGCTCGGGATTGTGGTCGATGACATTTAATCATGTTTACGTTGTTTTTTTTTCGTTCCGTTTCAGTGAAGAGTTCAATCATGTGTTGTTGTGTGAATAAAGTTTTTGTTGTGTGAATCAAGTTTTTGTTTGATTGTTTTTGTCAAACTTTAATGGTTGATTGATTGGAAAAATCGAAAAGCAGACACTTAGGTAGGCTTATGGTTTACTAGCATATTTTCCAGGAAACGAACAAACCCACCCTTCACACTCGTGAAACTTAGGGTTAGGGTTGGTGAATTTTCAAAGGTCGATATTCCTGATAAAGACACGCACTCCTCCTGAAAATGGGCACATTAGACACATGGTTCGATACCTGGAAATATATTTTTGCCATTCCGGAATTCGCACCTCATTAGCTATCCACCCCTTTCGAGAATACCGGCCTGCTATTGGCTACTTTTTTCCCCCAACCCTCGGCATGAAGGCAAACCTCAAAACAGGGCCAAATTCAAATTTCAAAGTCGTTTTCCAGGTTGTCTACATGGAATTCCACACGGCATTCTATTGGCTACTGAAAGGGCTACGGTGGGCGTGGCCATTTCTGACCGAGGAGTATATAAGAAGAGACTCTGCCTGTCTGTTGTGAAACGGACGCTACCATGGATCGGCTCACCGTGGGACTTGTTGCCATGATGGCGCTAGGGGCGAAAGGACTGGAAATCAACACCACCAACAACGCGATTGTGGAAAAGGCTGTGGGAGAGAGCGTCAAGCTGGAGTGCAAGTTCACCACCGACCCAGGCGACACGGGACCTTTGGAAATTGAATGGACGGTCAAGTCGGTACGCAGCCCAATGGAAAAAGGTCAAGTGCTGATGTACACCGCCGGGCACATCTACGGCTGAAGGGAAGAGCCTACTTCCAGGAAGGCGACCCCGGGAGAGGAGATGCCTCCATCAATATAGCGCTGCTGACTCCCTTAGACACCGGGATCTACTACTGCCAAGTCAAGAAAATTCCAGGTATCCGGAGCATAAAGGCGCTCCTCCGAGTTCTCCGAAAGCCGTCCAAGCCCGAGTGCCATTCCACCGAGGGGGCCGGAGAGGTCGGGAGAACCAAAGTGCTACATTGTGGATCTGGGGAAGGTGCGCCACCTATCCGGTACCACTGGTCAAGAAGACCGCCCTGGAAGCTGCTGTCCGACTCTGCGGTGACGGACGAGACGGCGGCCACACTTACCATCAAAGATGCCAGTGAGAGCGATTCCGGAACTTACCAATGCACTGCCGTTAATCGGGTTGGTACGGAGGTATGCTTCCTGGAACTCAACATGCCACATCCTCCAGCGGTGGGAACGATTGTTGGAGCTGTGTTAGGAAGCCTGGCCGCCATCGGGGCCATCGCTTCCACAGTCAACTTCATGGTACGGTGTGTACAGATTATTATTATTTTATTATTATAAACCACACACACCACCACATTAGACACATGGTTCGATACCTGGAAATATACTTACATATGCCATTCCGGAATTCGCACCTCATTAGCTATCCGCCCCTTTAAGAGAATACCGGCCTGCTATTGGCTACTTTTTTCCCCCAACCCTCGGTATAAAGGCAAACGTTTTCCCGCCTCCTCCCTCATTGCCGACGAGGACGCCGACGAGGTAAGCTGTCGTCTCTCGACCGGATTCAGGAATAACAACGTCATTTTCCAGGAAATTGACCCGTGCTAACGGTTAAGGGTTAGCTATCTAGCTAACGGTTAGCTAGCTAGCTAGCTAACGGTCACGGTTCGGGAAAACGCTGCGTTAGCTAGCTAACGGTTAGCCAGCTAGCTAGCCAGCTAACGGTTTAGCTAGCTAGCTAACGGTCACGGTTCGGGAAAACGCCGCGTTAGCTAGCTAACGGTTTGATTCCAGGAATTTTTCCTTTTTTCTGGAATTCGAACCGCGCGACCTCATTAACACTACTCTCTGCCCGCCGCTCTCAGATCCAGGAACAACAACGCAGTACTCCGGGAAATATCCTGTACTAGCTAACGGTTGGATTCCTGGAAATTAATTAACTTGGTTCATTTCCGGCAATTTGAAAGGACTGATTGTCACTCATTTCCTCACCACCCTAGATGAAGGACAAAAAAAAGAAGAAGAAGGAGCAGAAGAAGAAGAAGCAGCAGCAGCTGCAGGAGCAGGAGCCGGTCAAGGTCAAGCACCCCAAGTGCCCCATGTGTGGGGTGCGCTACGCGTCCCTCTCCCGCCATTTGCGCGAGACCCACGGCGTCGAGGATGTCAGGCTAGCGCAGGTTCCGGCGGCTGACAAGCAGCCGCCGGAACCTGCGCTACTCCGGGAAGCTCTGCTGCCCTGTCAAAGGGTGCAACAGCGACCGGGAGTATGTCCGCCTGGACAAGCACCTCGTCGCGCAGCACAAGTTCTCCACTGTAATGCTCCACCACCGCCGCCGCCGCAGAAAAAAAGATTTTTTTCCGGAAAAAGGTAGTCCTCACCTCCGTTCATTTATTCTTTCTCTCTCTCTTTCTCATCCCACAGGGCAAGGCGTTGACTCCTTTAATGGAGGAGGCAAAAAAGGCCGCCATCATGGAGAAGATGAGAGTCCTCTCCAGGCGGCCCCCCTCCCAGCCCACCCCCACCCCAGCGGCCCCAGGGGCCAGAGCGCCGCCGCCGGCCGACCGGTTGCGCTGGACTGGTTGGTCGACGGGCTGGACGCAGTCCACGAAAAGCTGGAAGGCCTAATTAAGGAGGTGGACCACCTGCGTGGGGCCGCGCGGCGGGAGCTCAGTTCCCGGGATGGCGCGCCCCGCACCACCACCACCACCACCACCACCACCGACCCCAGACCCGGAACGGGACGGTCCACGGGCCACAGCCCGGCGGCGCCGGCGGGGGCGGCGTCCACCACCACCACCCCCACCGGCCCCAGACCCGGAACGGGGACGTGGCATGGCCACGGACCGGCCGCGGCGTCCACCCCCACCGGCCCCAGATCTGGTGGGCACGGACCGGCGGCCGCGCCCACCACCACCAGCATTACAGTGGAGAACTTGTGCTGCGCGACGAGGTGCTTGTCCAGGCGGACATACTCCCGGTCGCTGTTGCACCCTTTGACAGGGCAGCGGAGCTTCCCGGAGTAGCGCAGGTTCCGGCGGCTGACAAGCAGCCGCCGGAGCCTGACATCCTCGACGCCGTGGGTCTCGCGCAAATGGCGGGAGAGGGACGCGTAGCGCACCCCACACATGGGGCACTTGGGGTGCTTGACCTTGACCGGCTCCTGCTCCTGCTCCTGCTCCTGCAGCTGCTGCTGCTTCTTCTTCTTCTGCTCCTTCTTCTTCTTTTTTTTGTCCTTCATCTAGGGTGGTGAGGAAATGAGTGACAATCAGTCCTTTCAAATTGCCGGAAATGAACCAAGTTAATTAATTTCCAGGAATCCAACCGTTAGCTAGTACAGGATATTTCCCGGAGTACTGCGTTGTTGTTCCTGGATCTGAGAGCGGCGGGCAGAGAGTAGAGTGTTAATGAGGTCGCGCGGTTCGAATTCCAGAAAAAAGGAAAAATTCCTGGAATCAAACCGTTAGCTAGCTAACGCGGCGTGTTCTGGAAAACACAGACCCGGTGGCCCGAGGTGCACACCATGGTGCCAACCAGGAGACCCACCACGGTGGCCAACCGGGAGGTCTTCTCTGTCTCGTCCCACAGCCCGTCCAGGGCTCTCCTCAGGCCCTTCATGGCCTTGGTGATGAAGGCGCCGATGTCCTTTGTGCTCACCAGTTTCTCTGTACAAAAGAGGGAAGACAAGGAAAGATTACACAGTGGCAGTGAGCAGACAATCAGTCCTTCCAGTCTCTCGGCATTGGACCTCACCTCTCTTTCTACGTTTGTAATCCAACCTCTGGATCACAATCTGGGCGCCCAACCCTTTCTTCCACGCTTTCAACCGCGCCAAAATGCAGTTTATGGCCCTCCCCGTCAAGCGCACTTTGGGAACGGATGCAAAACTCGCGAAGCGCAGGAAAACGCAGCTCTTGTTTACAGCTTCGGTATACAACAGATCAAGACAAAGAATTTTGGCACAAAATATAGAAAACACACTTTACAACACACATGTTTCATTGTGCCTAACCATAACCAACCCTGTTTAATATGCACTGTAGTAGTATTATTATTGTCACTTTTCTCCTCTTTCTTTTTATTCTTCTTTTTCTTTTTCTCATATTGTGTTTCGTCTACTTTCTCTTGTTCTGTTTCCTTCTGTGTGCTGCGTTGTGTATGAAGTGCTATACTATATATATAGATCAAGTTGAGAAGTTGGAGGGTCAATCAGATCTTAACCGCTGTTACATTTTGGGTTTGCTGGACCTTAAACTTCATTCTGCTGAACTTTGACCTGTTGTACTCGTCCATACATACTTTTTTTGTGCCACCTAGTGGTGAAAAAGCAAAAGCACATTACATTAATCAGTCAGTATGTTTACACGCAGCAAAAAAATTGAATTTCTGATAAAGAAATATCAGATAAAGACATGCATAAGGCCGGATCACTTGTCTGAGTATACATGCCGTTCAGAGAATCGGATAAATGGCCGGAGCATGGCTGACTCCGTTACGCTATGTGGCGCTGTAGCCCTCTCAACAAAGAGCCACTTCCTGTTGACCTCTACTTAACAGCAACAACAAACTATCTGACGGCATTCAAACAAAGATGGCGTACGAGGAGATGGACGATGCTACAGTAGCGTACATTATTTTCCTTCTAATAATGCATATAAAAAGAACAACAGATCTTTCACTTCTGGGTGAAAGCCACAGCGGTCCGATTTAGATACGATTGCTGAGTTTACATGGCGTTAAAATGCCGACTATGAACGAATTATCTAGGTGTTCTTATCCGATTTTGAGATGTCCGTTATGGTCCGAAGTAGGTCTGATGTAGATCGGACTAAAGTGTTTACAAGCATTTTAAAAGTCCAAACTATGTCTGATACAATCAGAAATTCGAATTTTTTGCTGCATGTAAACGTACTGAGTGTAAAAACCAGATTTCGGGCATTTTGGCCGAGTCAATCAGCAGCCGATCCCCAGACAACAGTGGACCAGGTACAAACTGTTTACAATTTTATGGTTGAAACTTGTTTTTTGTATGCTCAATAATGTTTGTAGTTTGATATGCTGTACAAATTTGACTAATGTTAGCAATAGCAACAAGGTACGACACCGCTTGAGAGGAAGTACTCATTTGACGACATTGGGATTTTATTATTGTTGGTGTAAATGTAATGAAATAAATAGTGAATTCATTGTGTTATACAGTCAAATAAATCCATTGTCTCCATATGAGGACGACTTCCTGTTAAAAGACAATGCTTAGTTTTTGTACTTATCAGGTGCTAAATATCTAGAGATTAAAAATGCAGAACAAACAGAAGCTCAGGTCTCAGGAGGTTAAGGATCTGTAACTGACTATCATGTTATGACTGAGCTACACCTTCAGTTTACCTGTGATCACACCTGTGTATCATCACTGGTTGTAAATATTAAGCACTATGACGATAAAGTTAGCGTTTGCTTCGATCGGTCAGCTATTGAAGTCGCATTAAATGAAGCAGCGGTTCTTCTAATCTCTATCTGCAGTGAGATCTGTGTCAGCTCTCATCCGTCCGTCCGCACCTACCTTTCAACAAGAGTCACAGGTTTCACTCTGCAATCACACGTCTGTTCTCCACTTCAACATAAACATGTGGTCAACTTCAGACAGCTGGTGTGATTCAGGATCTGGACCAGATATCGGGCCAATTATCAGCCATCTGCAGCCAACCTCTGCTGGAATAATTACAACACAGCACATCTGCGGTCAGCGTTTACTCAAAGCTGCTGCATGAAACAGAATCACGGCTCCACGAAGAGAAAAGAGAGTCTGGAATGAAAACAGAAGTCCTGAGAGAAAATCATTTGGCCTCAGCAGCAGCCACTATTTCCTCTTCCTGCTGTTACTGTGTTTCTGTTTGAATTCCTGCTGATTTCTCTCCGCTAATGTCTCCAGATTGTGTTGCATGTTAACGTCTGAACAATGATGTGGTTTCTCGGGTCTCTGGAGGTTCGTGTTTGTCTCAGATCTCTTGGATGACGGTTCGGTTTGTGTTTGTGTGTTTGCTTAGAAACGGCAGCGAAAACATTAAGACTGAAGAAAAAGATTAATATGTAGCTGCAGATTTAAAGGGGGAACTCCTCTTCGGGGTCAAAAACCAACGGCAGGACTGAAAAATGGCTTTTAGGAGTTAGTATTTTTGGGTTTTGAGGCTGTGGTCAGCGGAGTGGTTACAGTGGTTAACATGCATTTTAATGATGACCAGATTTCACGGTGGGAAAGAAACTTTCACAGCAGCATAATTCACTTTACCACCTAATCAGCATCGAATTCAAAGGTTAGAATTACGCTAAACATTCATAAATATAACTGAGGTTAAAAAATGACAGATAAAGTAGTTTTTTTAAAAAATTAAATTATTTCCAAAGAAGTTTCTTAGAAAGTAATTTGGTGCTAATTATATTGAAAATAGCAAAAGTGCTCATGTAGATTAGAGGATCTTTTTCCATGAAATACATTAAAACATTTAACATTAGTTTTACTCTTTAACTGTACAGCAGGGGTGTCAAACAGGAGGCCCGTGGGCCAGAACGGGCCCGCCAAGGGGTCCAATCCGGCCCACTTTCCTTCCTGTCTTCCTTCCTTCCTTCCATCTGTCCTTCCTTACTTCCGTGTTTCTGTCCTGTCTTCTTTTCCTACTTCCTTCTTTCCTCCCTTCCTTCTTTTCTTCTCTTTTTTTCCATACATCTGTCTTTCTTCCATCTTTTCTTCCTATCTTCTTTTCTTTCCTTCCTTCCTTCCTTCTTGACTTCTCTTCCTTCCTTACATCTGTTATTCTTCCATCTTTCCTTCCTGTCTTGTTGTTTTTCTTTCCTTCCTTCCTTCTTTCCTTCCTTCCTTCCTTCCTTACTTCCTTACTTCCTTCTGTCTTTCTTCCCTTTCTTCCATCTTTCCTTGCTGTCTTGTTTTTTTCCTTCCTTCCTTCCTTCCTTCCTTCCTTCCTTCTGTCTTTCTTCCCTTTCTTCCCTTTCTTCCATCTTTCCTTCCTGTCTTGTTTTTTTCTTTCCTTCCTTCCTTCCTGCCTTCCTTCCTTCCTTCCTTCCTTCCCTCATTCCTTGCTTCCTTCCCTCATTCCTTCCTTCCTTCCATCTGTCTTTCTTCCCTTTCTTCCATCTTTCCTTCCTGTCTTGTTTTTTTTCCTTCCTTCTTTATTATAGTTTAAGAAACTGCTTTAATTGTTTATTTTTATGGTTTCTAATGGAGATGAAGGACATAATGCTTATTTACTGTATATATACTAGGGTCGATACAGCAGAGTATCGCAATATTTTGCATGACATTATTATATCGATACACAGACGCCAAGTATCAATCTTTTATTATAGAAATTGCAAATTAAAAAGTAAGTTTTTCTTTCCTTTGGGGACATAATTTGCAGGTGAAAAACGGTAATGAATTGCAATAAATCGCAATATATTTAAAATTGCAATAATATTGTATGGTGGAGCCTCTAATGTATACGTGTATATTTATGGTTTAATGACTGAAATAAATAAACTAAAACTTAGAAATGAGACTTAAATATCTGTTTAGAGCATAAAAAATACAAAAACTAAACTTTAATTCATTTTATTAACTGATTATAAGATGTAAACTAAGACAACATTTTTCCTTTTTGTATTAAAATAACCGAAGGCTGCAAGAATAAACCTTCAGACTCTCCATTTAGTGTTATTTATTGGCGCAGTCAGCTGTGTTTTTAATCTGTCTGATCATTTTTTTTACTGTCTTATGTCGGTTTCATGCTTTTCTGCCTCGAGACACAATAAACTGAAAAAAACAGGTGAGCAAAGAGGAAAAACAGTTAAAAAAAAAAAAACCCATAACAGAGAAATGTGCTGCTGCTGGTTTGGTTGTATTGTTCGTTCTGCTCCATCGTCTGTTTGAGCCCCGGTCCCCTCTCTGAAAACCACAAGTCTAAACACACTTAGCCCCACGGCCGGCCACAAAAGCCTGCTGTTCACCTCTGCCTGACCAACATGCACCCGTCATGTTTAGAAAATAGGCCTGTGGTCCAAAACACACAACCGACTTCACCGCTGAAATAAATCTCAATTTCCCTCAGCCACTTTCTTCATTTAGCAGTTATGTAATGAATTACCAATCAAAGCCTGGCTGAAACCGCCTCTCTCTCTCTCTCTCTCTCTCTCTCTCTCTCTCTCTCTCTCTCTCTCTCTCTCTCTCTCTCTCTCTCTCTCTCTCTCTCTCTCTCTCTCTCTCAAAACCCGGATCTGGCCCATCCAGCCAAACACAGAGCGGGGAATTTACATATCTGTCAGGAATGTTGTTGCGGATGGTCAGAATGTGGATAATTCAGAGTGACATCCGCTGGTTGAAACGTGGAGCCGTGTGCTGCACAGATCATTATTCCTACTCGCAGCACACCCACGTCAAATTTAATGGGGCTGTCAGAGGAGGCTAAGGTGTGGTCACCAGCCATTTTCCAAATAATTACCTCTCACAACAGAGACTTTATTGTACAGGACTCTGCAGCTCGAAATCTAGGTGAAGTACACGGAGAAGTGAACACAGCTCAGACCTACATCCAGAGAGTCTGTACTTTAATGACTAAAACACCATTTGCTTCTCACCTCTGCAAGCTATTTTTTTTAATGAATAAAGATGCAAAGACTTATATTTTATACTGTATTTTTCCTGCTGCACTGTGCAGATCTCCTGTGTCCATTTTTTACTATCAAGTAATCTGCGGATTATTTTCTTTTTAAATTGATTTGTTTATAAAAATGAAAGTGAATAGGTCCATAGTGACATCTTAAAATGTTTTATTTTGTCTGACCAACAGTCCAAAACCCAAATATATTCAGTTTCCTATCATGACTGACAACAAAAAGCTTTAAATATTCACATTAGAGAAGCATGTAAGAATGTTTAGCTTGAAGAAGTGACGATAACATTTATTTGAGTATGAAAAGTGTTAGTTACTGATTCATATTTTGTCCATTAACTAATCAATTGTAATTTTAGACCTTTTTGGAGATAAAATGTGAGCCTAAATTGAAGAAATAACCAGTAGTTGCACCAACTGATCAACAGTTACTGTACAGTGTTTTAATCATGAGGTAATGATCTGGTTACATCTCAAGTCTCGTACTTAATATTTCCTCGCTCCTTTATGCTCTGGACGTCGTTCTGGTGCACATTCAACTCAAGTGTAACACTGTCAGGTTTAATCTTTTATTTGTTTTCTTTTGTTTGCTTTAACAGTGATACATGTCTGTCAGGATCCATGTGTTTTTCCTTTTGTTCCCTCTTTTTCCTCCCCTTTTGTGTTTTTTGTTTAGTTTCCTGGACCCCAGTGGAGGTTGGCCTTGAGCTGGGCGGAGTTGGAGTTCTCCTCAGCACCTACACCTGCCTTAGATGGCAGGTGTAGGTGTAGATCTCTACCTGCCTTCTATCAGCAATCAAGCCACCACTCACAGTATTTAAGGACTGGTCTTGCACTCCATTCTTCGCCAGATTGTCAGTTTACCTATGTGAATCCCGGGCTTCAGCCACCATCCTGCCTCCCACCTGGATCCCTGAACTCTGCTCCAGTTCTCCAGCACATCCCCCCCTGCTCTCAGTGGCCTCCACGGACCCCCCTGAACCTCAGCTCTGAACCTCTACTGGACAATATCCCATTCATCTACCTGGCTTCCTCCGCTCCGGATTCCCTCTGCATCTGACCTCTGTGCCCAGAAATAAACCTGGTTTGGGAATAACTATCTGAGTCAGTGTTCTGCATTTGTTGGGTCTAAATTCAAGGCATTATGACACCTGTCCACCTTTATTAGTGTCAGCACAGTTCATAAACAGTATGTGCAGACACAAGCAGAAGTGTCTACAGCTTTAAAGCCGACTGACCGCTGATCATCACAGACAGACGTTGCTAAAATCACCTTTCCTTTCTCCTCGCTTGGTTTCCTTGTATCTCTCCTGCATCCTCAGTGGGAGGAACAAAGACGCAGGTAATGGAAACGTGGAAGTTTATTAAGAGGCTTGAGATCTGCCCATAAACATTCAGCTGGACAGAGCCAAAACCTCGTCCTCCTTCTCAGAGTCAGAACCAGTGAGGATAATAGGTTAAAGCTTAAACCAGGCAGTGTAACCCTCACAACAGCACTCAACACTGATTACTGTCAAACTCTTATCAAAAGTTCTTCAATATAACTTCAATTAAAATTGAAATGTTTTGATTTAAAAACAAACCACCAAAACAAATCACAAGTCTGTAGATAACAAACAAACTCTTTATTTTATGGGACTGATTGCGGTTTGATGAACTGACCCGAGTGTGTTTCCTTCAGGTTTGAGCTTCGAGCGTTTCGGTGTTGACAGCTTTGTCAACAAGCTTCACACTGTGCAGTAACGTTAGAGCCACTTTTCTGATTTCAGGAGGAAAATACTGTTGAATTTACAGCACTGACAGGTTCTTGTTTGATGACACGGACATTGACGTGGTTGGCTGGTTGCAGGCATGCTGGACTCAGCTTGACTTAGAGTGCAAATCAGTGCACAATTATTTGATTGGCAGATAAGAGGCAGTGCAAATTCAAACAAGCCAATCAAATTGAGCGTGTGCTGCCAAACGAATGGAGTCTATCTAGAGACGGCTCTTTGTACATCATCTGACCCTCAATGGTGTCACATAAACATTTGTACCAAAGGCTCTGTTGATCTCAGGGTCCAGAAATCTGTAAAAAGACCTTCCTGCAAAGTGAAGACATGCTGTATCTCTTTATAATCACCAACATTTTGGTCAGTAACTGTAACAAATTAAGGTTACATTTACTTTTATTAATTAATTAATAAAGTAAATCCGTTATGTATAACTAGTTACTCCCAAACACTGGTCAGATCTGAACACACAGACATGAAACACATGTTGATATCATTCAGTGTGACTTTCACTTCCCGAGGAAATCATTATCTGTGACGTCAATCACCAATAAACCTCCATAAATCCACTTAGACACCAGAAAAAAAAAGAATACCATTACATTTTTAAGTACTGCAACCCAAAAGCTGCTGATAAAAACTGTTGTTCTCTTTCAGACACATTTTACACCAGATTTGTTCGTATTTAGTCAAATATTCTCCATTAAGAGTCCTGTAAATCAGCTCCTGACTGCAGTGTAACACGATGTACAGATGACTGTCACTGTGATACTGAAGACAACTTAAACATGAGAGACAGGTTTATGGAGGTTTATTGTTGAAGCACATCAGACAGTTTTTAAGGAGGCGTGTTGGACAGGTGGTCACTACTGTAGTGTCTGTTGAGAGCAGACAGATGCTGACCCTCAGTGCCATCTTCCACCCAGACCAGTTTCCAACAGGAAATACCTCAGCGTGGTCAGAGAGGCCGAGCAGACAGCTTCAGACTCACAGTGTGACTCACTGGATTTTATTCTGCAGACGAAACATGTTGAAAATGAGCCGCTGAGCTCAAGTTATTTTGTTCCTTCACTCACTTTAAACGGGATGAACATTACAAAGACAGAAAACAAGAGAGGACACTCAGGAAATGTGCGAGAAATTAAGCAAATAAGAGATTTATGTCTGACCAACTTAAAATGATTCAGGATTAAAGACATTTCTCTGTGTGCTTTTTTGCTTCTTAAACTAATACTTCACAGACATTTGGGTCGCAGATTCTGCAACTAACAATTATTTTCAGTATTGATTAACTATATATATATATATATATTATAAAAAAAAGTGATAAAACCTTTGGTGTAAAATATGTCCATCACAGTTTACAGACTCCAGCTTAATGTCTACAGATGTCTTCTTTGACCTTAAAGACCTTAAACTGACCTCATCCTCTCTTCAGCTGCTGTCAATCAAACACAGACACCGACATGCCCCTCCCCTTCAGCTGCTGTCAATCAAACACAGATACCGACACGCCCCGCCCCTCTAGTTGCTGTCAATCAAACACAGACACCGACATGCCCCTCCCCTCTAGTTGCTGTCAATCAAACACAGACACCGACATGCCCCGCCCCTCTAGTTGCTGTCAATCAAACACAGACACCGACATGCCCCGCCCCTTCAGCTGCTGTCAATCAAACACAGATACCGACATGCCCCTGTACAAATCAAATAGGAAAAACCATAAAACAAAACAATAAAGACACGAAGATCAGTTTAAAAGACAAAAAGACAATAAAAAAATAAAAACATGAGGACTTAAAAGTCAAGTATTTAAGATGTGTTATAAGACAGGATTTGAAAACAGATTCTTTATTGTCCTGAATGAAGGCAGAGATACATAAATACAGTATACATCCTCTACATGATTCATCCAGCACGTATACTCTAGTTACAGTTGCAGGGTTATTTGTTTTAGTAATGCTGTGTCAGAGGGGACAAAACAGGCCAACCCCCCCCCCCCCCCCCCCCCATCATCATCTATACGCGGTCTCCTCTCATACTCCATAAACCTTTCGACTTCAGTGACTTCAGATCATCCTCAGCATCAGTCACCTTCTGTTTCCTGTCATGACATCATGGAAAGAGGAAACGCCGGTCGGTTGTCTGATGGATGTCTGAGACTGAGCGTCGTCATCGGTGTTTTTCTCTGGGAGGTCCAGTCATCCTCGCGCTGCTGAGTAATCCAGAGACCCGCCGAGGGAGGAGCGGGCCGAAGGGTTTCTGGGAAAAAGAGCTGTTAGAGTCAGTTCAGAGGAAACCTGAGTGAGCGCCGAACTCACAACCTCAACCTGCTGATCGACTGATAGAACTGCTGATATAACAACCAATGAATTAACCTAAATAACCTAAATAACCTATAATTAATGACATAAATAAGAACAAAATCAATCAATAAATAATCCAATCCAATTCAACTTTATTTGTTAAGCACTTTTAAAACAACCAAAGTGCTGTACAGAAGGAAAAAAAATGAGACATAACAGCTCACATGAGGCCCAAAATTACATATACATACATATTACATTAATTACATGACATAAAAAGCAATGAAAATAAGAAATTAATACAATTAGATAAAGTCGACATCTTACTAGGTGTAAATAAATACTAAATAAATTAAAATAAAAAATAACTTAAATTAAAAAAATATGCAATAAAATATGCAGTAATTATAACAGTTATTATAAATATGATTATACATATAAATAACTAAATAAATTTAAAAAACGTAATAAATAAATGCAAGGCAAATTAATTAGTATGGAAAATAAATTAACAGAAAAAAATACAATAAAATAAAATAAATTTAATAACAAAGAGATATACTAATATTCAAAAATGATAATAATAATAATAATACAATATATATAATAATACAATATATATAATAATAATAATAATAATAATAATAATAATAAAGATTAGTATATTTTAAAGGATCTTATTGCATCATTTCTGAATTTAACTCAATATTTTCATTAAAACAGCTTTTGTATTTTTAATGCCACCGTACTTTGAGTTTCTTTTAACAACTTTAAACTGATCATGAAAGGATTTATCAGATACTTAAATTTACAGATTAATTTGCACATTGAAGGAAAAGTCATGAAAAACTGAAAATCTCCTTACTTTATTAATTACAGGGCTTTTAAAATGGAAGAGACCTTGTTTAATTATTCTTATCTTCATAATTTCATCATTGATAACCATTTTAGACTCTTTTTCAGGCTAAATTAAGTATTCATTAAAGGTATTTTTTAAGGTGTTTTAATCCAGATAAACACACAGAGCAAACTAACAGCTGATTTCAGACCCTTGCCTGCAGTGTGAGCGTCCGTCCATCGGGGGGCGACGTGCTGAGGTGAGTCTGAGCTCGGATGAAATTACATAATTCTTGGAAAGTTTTGTTCAGTGGTGGTGTGGAAAAATTAATTGTGGCTCCCTCAGCGAGCGGTTATTTTAAGACACGCTCAATCAGAGGAGAGGTGAGACAAACATCACGGCTTCTTTTTCTTTTTTTGCCCCCCCTCTCTTTGTGGATTGAATGTGCTTTATTCTGCAGGAGGAAATGTTTCAAAGTCTTCTTAAAGGAGGCCAGATCTGTGAAATAGAAGAAGTGATGTCTGCTCTGCCAGACTGTCAGTTTTTACAGTCTGGACTCGAAGCTCTTTACAATGAAATACGCCCACATGACTGAATCCCATCCAGAGGAGGAGACTGCTTCACTGAACAACATAAACAGCACCAGTGAAAGTCTGTGTTCATAGTGTTAGAGGATTTATAAATAATGTTACACTTGAAACAGAAGATATGACCTAACACACAGTGAACCCTACTGTAGTACAGTTAGAGGTACTTGTACTTTACTGTAGTACAGTTTGAGGTACTTGTACTTTACTGTAGTACAGTTAGAGGTACTTGTACTTTACTGTAGTACAGTTTGAGGTACTTGTACTTTACTGCAGTACAGTTTGAGGTACTTATACTTTACTGTAGTACAGTTAGAGGTACTTGTACTTTACTGTAGTACAGTTTGAGGTACTTGTACTTTACTGTAGTACAGTTTGAGGTACTTATACTTTACTGTAGTACAGTTAGAGGTACTTGTACTTTACTGTAGTACAGTTTGAGGTACTTGTACTTTACTGCAGTACAGTTTGAGGTACTTGTACTTTACTGTAGTACAGTTTGAGGTACTTATACTTTACTGTAGTACAGTTAGAGGTACTTGTACTTTACTGTAGTACAGTTTGAGGTACTTGTACTTTACTGTAGTACAGTTTGAGGTACTTGTACTTTACTGTAGTATTTCCATGTGATGCTACTTTCTACATCTCAGAGGGAAATATTGTACTTTCTAATCCACTACATTTATTTGACAGCTTTAGTTACTTTTCAGATGCAGATTTGACACAATGGATAATATAACAAGCTTAATAAATACAACACATTGTTAAAGATGAAACCAAACAGCAGTGTGTAGTCGGCTCACATTTCAGATGTCTGAAAACACATTTGTGTATCAGAACTTAGTTTGTTCTTCTTTCCTCTCCCATTAATCATCTCACCACCCCTCACATTTATCTGCTGACCCTTTGGAGGGGCCCCACCCCTAGGTTGGGAACCACTGGACTAAACTAGCTAACTGTATATAAAGTAGTGTAAACTAGCTCCACCTCCAGCAGCTACAACATGCTGCTAGCTAGCTGCCAGCTTGGCAACGCTGAAGAGAAATTTTTATGTGACCAAAATGTAAACGTTAACTTTCATGAACTGAAAAAACAGTGAAACAGCGACGTATACGCCTAATCTGTGGGTCTGAGGTTACATTACATAACCGATGTTGTCGCTGTGGTTGCGCCTTGTCTACCACGAGGTAGCCACACCCTAAAACATCCCCTGCTTTACTGTTTATTTTACTCTAAATGGAGCCATAATTTACTAAATGAACATGATGCTGTGTTGAAGAAGACTGGAAACTGATGATTGAGACCATAAACTCATTAGGAAAATGTTTACTGAGGTAATAAATCAAATGAAAATTAGGTTCAGATTCTCATAGACTTATTATTTTTGGAGCCAGTGGAGTCGCCCCCTGCTGGCCAGTAGAGAGAATTCAGGGAGTTTTATTGTTTTTTTACATTGCTGGTTTGGTACTTGTGGATCTGAGTACTGCTGCTATACAATCTGCTACTATTTTAATATTTGGTCACTTTATTAAGCATAAATGCCGTAACAAAATCTTCTGTTCCGGTGCCAAATGTGAAAACTTGCTGGTTTATTTACTCTTCTGTGATTGTAAACTCATTATTTTTGGGGGTTCTGGGGTTTAAAACATCTGCAGATGGAAACGTGATTTTTTTTTTTACAGCGAACAACTGATCAGCTAACTAAGAAAATTATCAGCAGATGAATTAGTAACAAAAAATAATGTTTTCTTGCAGCTCTACAAGCAGCTCCAGACTGATTTAGCTGCTATTAGAAGTACACAGCATAACCTCCCACACAACTGTAGGCAGTGGAGTTGCATTGTGGGTAATGTAGGCACCACAACATGATCCTTTTCCAACTTTATCTTGTTTCTGGCAGCTCAAATGTTGCAGTTATCAGTGGAAATAATAAGAAATAAAAGCTTTTTGCATGTTAGCTGGAGTGTTTTATGCAGCAGCAGCAGTGTCGGTGTCACACCTCCACAGTCAGGATGATGAATAGCTCCGAGAGTCCAGCTTCCTCCGGCTAGGCTCGGGTTTCCCCTCAGGCTCCTGTTTCTCAGGGAGGTCTTGGTCCTGATGAAGGAGTGCTCTGTCTGTCACCACTGTCTGCCTCCACACCTCCACCATCAGTCTGCGCCTCCTCCCTGACCTCCTGCAGGAGGAGGAGCAGGAGGTCAGGTGTCCGGGTGATTGATGCTCTGCTCCGTGTTTTTGGAGACTCATTATCATCGAGTATGTGCACCAAAAAAAAACAAACAAAAAGAGTAAAATCTTCTCCAGTGGCTCCAAGAGGCGGCTGTGTTCATTACAACCTGATGATTTATTAGTGGTGGAGCTAAAAATATAAAGTTTCTACTGAAGATTGATCATCTACTGTGAGGGAGGAAGGAAGGAAGGGAGGGAGGAAGGAAAGATGGAAGGGAGGAAGGAAGGAAGGATGGAAGAAGGGAGGAAAGGAGGAAGGAAGGGAGGGAGGAAGAAGGAAGGAAAGGAGGGAGGAAGGAAGGAAGGAACAAGGAAGGAAAGGAGGGAGGAAGGAAGGGGGGAAGGAAGGACGGAGGAAAGAAGGAAGGAAGGTAGGAGGGAGGGAGGGAGAAAGGAAAAGAG
>NC_084991.1:23289657-23429657 GCF_963691925.1 Scomber scombrus
TTTGTTCCATAGTTTTGGGGAATAATTGCATCCCTGATTTTTCTAAATGCAAGTTAACTTATAAATATAATACATATCATGATGATTAAACTCTATTATAAATCCAGCCTGTAGGATTTATGCATGTGCGCTCTCCACTGGCCGTCAGTCAGTCCTGTAAATGATGAATTATAAGTGGAGGAAGACAGTGACTGACCACAGACGCACCGCCGCAGACCAAAATGACAGAGGTCATAAAAAGCCTCCATGTCAGGAAGTAAAAGCCGCTGCAGCCGGAGCCGCTACACAGCAGCACATTACTCAACTCGTTATGTCTTTTTCCAGCGTAGATCCACTCTGCTGAGCGCTCCAAACGTTTTACTGCTGTCTCATTTAATGCAGAGGAATAACAGACGCTGGTGTTAA
This sequence comes from Scomber scombrus, assembly GCF_963691925.1. NCBI lineage: Eukaryota > Metazoa > Chordata > Actinopteri > Scombriformes > Scombridae > Scomber > Scomber scombrus. Next base: position 23,290,063 of record NC_084991.1, read on the forward strand.
TTATTTTATTATTATTTAACCTTCCTGTCGTCCTCCTGGGTCAAATTGACCCCGTCTGTTTTGACTGTTCCTTCTGTCCTCCCTTCCTTCCTTCCGTATGTCCTTCCTCCTTTCCTTCCTTCCTCCCTCCCTTCCTTCCTTCTTCATCCCTTCCTTCCTCCTTTCACTCCTTCTTCCTCCCTCCTTCCAACCTTCCTTCTTTCCTCCGTCCTTCATTCCTTCCTTTCCTTTCTCCCTTCCTTCTTTCTTTTCCTCCCTTCCTTCCTCTCTCCTGTCCTTCCTTCCTTCCTCTCTCCTGTCCTTCCTTCCTTCCTTCCTTCCTTCCTTCCTTCCTTCCTTCTTTCCTTTCTCCCTTCCTTCTTTCTTTTCCTCCTTTCCTTCCTCCCTCCTGTCCTTCCTTCTTCCTCCCTTCCATCTTCATCATATTCTATAAAATGGACCATAAAATAATGATTCTGAGTCTCTTCTTTTTGCACAAGATAAATCAAATATTTATTAATGACTGATGGAGAATTTATGAATGTGAATTGGTGCAAAGAGTCTCTGTGAATCAGAACATGAACAGAATGTGAGGGTTCATTTAATTCAATGTTATTTGATTTTCTTCTTCTATTTGTGCAGCTGTGCAAACTTAACCCAGATTTTATTAACAAAATCAAAATAAGGAGGACAAATATCAGATATTTGAGTCTTGGTTAGAGAGTTAGTGGATAGTTTTCTGGCTCAGAACAAGTTAAAAAAAAAACCCTGACTGGCTCATTTATACTTTATTAGGAACACCTGTGCAATCTGATGCTGGTTGATTGATTGATGAGCTCAGGTGTTTCCAGACCTGTCATCCTCCACCTGTCCACTAGATGCCCTCACCTGACTCCCACACTCACCCTGCTCACCTGTCCTGACTCCCAACCCGTCCTCTCCACCTGCCTCTGCTCCTCCCATCAAAGACACGGCAGACGTCAGATCTGTGTGGAAACTAACAGAAAACTTCATTTTTAGGGCCTGAGAACTAACCAGGCGGGGAGCTCCGGTCCTCTGAAATGAGGCCAACGCGGAAGTAACTTAAAACTGCATTCTATCAAAAGGCCACCAGGGGGCGACTGTTTTGGTGTCAAAAGGACTTCCGTCTCTATACAAGTCAATGGAGAATTCACCAACTTCTCACTTGATTTCTAACCTCAGTAAACGTTTTCAAAATGTGTTTATGGTCTCAATCGCTAGTTTAAAGCCTTCTTCAATGCAGTATGATGTTCATTTGGGACATTTTGGCCTCCCTGATTTTATATGTGACGATAAAGCAGGGTATGCATTAGGGCGTGGCTACGTGGTGATTGACAGGTTGATTGGTTCACAGGTTCAGGAGGGCGCCTCATGCTCCTCCTGATGCCCATATAAGTAGAATCCCTGTTTTTATTTTTCCCAGCATGCACCTGAAATTTTCAAGATGCCGCTGCTCAGATCTGATACTATTGGCCTCCGAGCAGCAGTCCACAAACCAATGGGTGACGTCACGGATGTTACGTCCATTTTATATACAGTCTATTTCACTAACACTGTGAAGACAAACACATTTTTGGCGGCCTAAACATGCCCGAAAAAATGATGAAAATGTGCAATATGATATTTTATGGTTCACAGAAATGAGCGCCACCTACGGAAATAAAAAAAAATTCAGCCCCTCGCTCCAGATTGACGCAGACAAACGAAATTCAGTACACAGATGTATCATGTAAAGATGCATAAAAAAGTCTCTTGGACCCATACCTTAACTCCAACAGGAAGTCGTCCATTTTTGTTCGAATTATCGATTTGCCGCCATTTTCGCCATTTTTGCCATTTCCACGCCTCGTACTTTAACGAACTCCTCCTAGAGATTTAATCCGACTGACTTCAAATTTACTCAGCGACATGTTAAGATTATTATCATGTTAAAAAAATTATCAAAATCTTTCCCCTCCGTTATACCTGGTGGGTGTGGCGGTGCGGCGAATGTTGAGGTTTCGCCATTAAAACAGGAAGTCCTTATAACAGGAAGTCCTTATAACTCCATCATACATTGATCAATCTGCAGCAAATTCCTCACACATGATGATGATAAGAGTCCCGCCCGTTCATCACTGCTCGCAGCTTTAATTCCATCATGTTTTCGCTCTTTTAATGCCGTCGTCTCGTTGAGTTTCTTGGAGAATTAGCGCCACCTGCTGTTCCTCTGCTGATACTCACACAGCAGCAGCAACAGTGGACGGAAACAATTTCATTTTCTTTTCAACCATTTTCGGGAAATTCTGTTAAATCGGATGGAAACTTGACTGCAGAGGTTGTATGAGGCAGATTGTTTGAAACCTAGAGAGTCTGAGCTACATAAAGAGCGTTATATTCGAGTCTCTCTGTGTGAATAATGCTTTTTAAACAGACCATCCACATCGCATTAAGTAAGTGCTAAGAGGAGCCCTGTGCAGTTTCCGTTGGCTCGGCTGCACATCAGTAGAAGTGTGGGTGGTTTCTGCTCACACAGACTCTCTGTCAGTCCAACAGGCCACAGAGGCCAAACGCACACACACACACACACACACACACACACACACACACACACACACACACACACACACACACACACACACACACACACACACACAAAAACACACACACTCACTGCCAGCTACACCTGAGAGCCAATCACACGACACAACAGCAGATTAAAGTTCTGGACTGAAACCGGCGAGGACACACACACACACATAAATATACACATTAACACACACACACACTCAGAAACATACACATTAACACACACACACACACACACTCAGAAACATACACATTAACACACACACACACACACACACACACACTTAGAAACATACACATTAACACACACACCTACACACACACTCACACATACTCAGAAACACACACACACACACACACACACACACTCACTCACACATAATCAGAAACACACACACACACACACACACACACACACACACACACACACACACACACACACACACACATAAACATACCCATTAACACACACAGACAGACACACACACACACACACACACACACACTCAGAAACACACACACACACACACACACATAAACATTCACATTAACACACACACACACACACACACACACACACTCAGAAACACACACACACACACTCACACATACTCAGAAACACACATACACACCTACACACCTACACACACACACACACACACACACACACACACACACACACACACACACACACACACACACACACTCAGTGTGAAATCTGTTATTAATCTTTTGGAGCTGATTCTAAACTAACTAACAGTGTTTTTCCTGCTGCTCTCTCAGCCAATCACACGCTGACGGACCATCAGGAGTTTTTTGGGGTTTCGGTATTTTGCCCGAGGACACTTCAACATGTGCGGGTCAAAACAGCAGCCGCCTGATTGGAGGACGAGCCGCTCTGCCTCCTGAGCCACAGAGACAACCAATAGGAACAGATCATGTGTGTCCACATCCCAAAATAAAATGTTATGTCACATTTACTAATGAGCCCAATGCACAGCTCAGGCTAATGGGAATGTCGGTTGGTGGATATAACCATATATTTACAAATAAGTAATAAATATAAAACTGAGGCATAAATATTATTGCATGTGGCTCAATAACAAATAAGTAAATCAATTCCAAAATATGTTAAAATAGTTTTATAGCAGCATCAGAAAAGGGTTAAATTATATGGATATTACTGTTTACGTTAATGATAAATAAGCATTTACGTGCTTATTTATGCTTTACCGTTTTACATCTATGAGTTGTGACATTTTGTCGTCATTTGGAGGAAAATATTAATAATAAAGTTTAATGTATGTTTTGGAAAAATTGATGTAAATTGACAATTTTTGCTGCAATATGATGAAGTACGACGGAGTGTTAGGGCCAGGCAAAACAAAAAGAAAAAAAAAAGAAATAGAGAATGAATAGACTTTACGTTTATTGTTATGATGCATTTATCAGTTACGAATAAAGTTGCATCACTTCCGACGTTCGTACTCCAGCTGCTGGTCAGTAACTTGGTTTGATCCTGTTATACCCCTTTTCCACTGAGCTGGAGCTAGAGCTTGCTGGGAGCTGGTGCTACAGCGAGTACTCAGTTGGTGTTAACCCGAGCAACTCTTACGAACCTGTTGTGTTTCTACCGGCAAGGAGTTGGCAAGGAGCCACGCGATTACGTCACTGTATAACGTAGCCAGCGTGCGCCTTTGAAGCACTTCCATGATTCACCAGTGAGAGGCAGCAACATGCCGCAAGGCATCTAGCCCGCCGGAAACGAAGAAGAAGAAGAAAACAAAAGACAACAAAGAAGGAGGAGAAGACGACGAAGATGGAGGAAATTGCGGCTGCGATGCAAGTGCTGTTCATGTGTTTGCAAGCCTACATAGAAATACAGGTACGGTGTCGTGCCAAAAAGTGATCGTCTGCCAGAATCTGATTTCTGGCCGCGGGAGCACGCACAGCAGTCCGTTGAGCGGTAGCGCTAAAACGGTCATAATATGCATTTACATACAACTGTACGTCCGCAATTATAAATTAGACTATAATGAATGTGATTTATGGGTGTGTGTTCAGTAAAGAAATTATCACTTTTGCAATGATCCTCGTGACTCTGCGTTGTTTTTTATCTGATCTGGGCCCTACGTAGTATTTGATTCCCATGTTGGGATGTGTTTTATATCTAATATTATTGTTTATGCCTACTATTTGGAGACAAGACTATAAAAGACATGATTTATGGGAGGGTTACATACGCCTATAAAATAACGAACAGTTTTCACCTGCCAAAAATTGATTAAAGGCCAAATACAGTTACTGAAAGCTGACTTCTGCCTAAATATGACTTGATCTCATTCATAAGCTTCATAATATAAACACTAGAGCTCACAGGACAGTTTGGAACTCTTTTAAAGGACCATTATAACACAAAATAAGGCATTTTCACCTGCAAAAAATTGATTGGAGGCCAAATACAGTTACTGAAAGGTTATTTCTGCCTAAATATGACTTTATCTCATTCTTGAGTCCTGCTCACATAACCACGCCCCCAGTCCGCTGACGTAATCGGGTCTTGCTTTAGACCAGCAAAGACTTGGTGCTCGCTCTGGCTCCCGTTCTGAGGCTCGGGCCTGGAGCTTTGGCGGTAGAAAAGCAAAGAGCAGGTGCTTAGTCAAGCTCTAGCTCCCAGCAAGCTCTAGCTCCAGCTCAGTGGAAAAGGGGTATTACTGTGGTCAAGCCTCCGCAGGAAGATGGTTTAATTCTCTTTTGTTTTTTTTTTGCCTGTTTGTTTTATTTCTTGTGCCGGACTTAAAAAATGTTTTTAAAAATTGCCTGGCTTTTTTTTTTTTTGCTTTTTTTTTTTTCTTGAGCCGGACTTTTTAAAAATGTTTTGCCTGTTTCGTTTTTGTTGTGCCAGACTTTAAAAAAAAAATTTGCCTGTTTTTTTTCTTTCTTTTTTTTTTTCGTGTGCCAGACTTCTTTTTTTTTTCCTGGCATTTTTATGCCTGTATGTTTTTTTCTTGTGCCGGACTTTTAAAAAGAAAATGTACCTGTTTTTTTTCTTTCTTTCAATTTTGCTCCTTTCTCACTCAGCCCCCCCCCCCCCCCCCTGGCCCCTTTTAGCAAGGTTTGGGATAATCGCCCACCCTTCCCCATTTTTGACTTTTTGTTTGCCTTGCCCTAATACTCAAGCTCAAACTGCAAGATTTATATTATATCAACTTCTTAATTCACAGAGTTTATGGTATGTGGATGTTGCCATGATGCATTGAAGGATTCATTGTTACGCTCGTGTAATGTCCAAACATAGCATAGAGAATTACATTTAAAAAACAATGTGTTTTATTTTGTAAAGTACAGAGACGTTTAAAACAATCTACATCCCCTATCACAATAAGAGTCTTCAGTGTGTTTGCCTACCATGTGACCTGCAGTGTGATGTCATCAGGACGCCGCCCTGTTTAACGCCACCAAAGAACCATAAACAGATTTCATTACATCCACTGTGTGCTCCGCTGTAATCCCTAAAACAAGCGGGAACAATACTCCCTCTCTCTGCGGGCTGATTGGGTCGTTCAGCTTTAATTGTCATAAACATCATAAACAGCCAGTGTTAGCCTGCAGGATGTGTCGGCCTCCCTGTCATTACGAGCCGCCAACAATGGCGATCATCAGCGAATCAGACGCTCCTCTCAACATCAAAGTCTTCCCGCCCTGACAGCTCAGCAATTACCGCCGGGCTTTGATTCGAGGGTGTGTCTCCTTGACGACAGGAGAAAAAAGGAGCTTTTCATGGAATCTGACATGCAGGTATGAATCAGAAGTGATTATTACCTGCTCAGGTGAAAAGCTGCAGGGACTTTATGTTTTCACTGCTGACTCAAAGCAGAGAGGCTCCATCATATTTCTATAAACGTTCGCAGCAGATTGAATATCAAGAACAATCTTGTGAGTGTTGATTAGGAATTGGTTTTAATCCAATCTTTTTTATTTCCTTCATTATGTGATTCATTTTTTTTAAAGTATTTTTACTCAGATGGAAGTTTCCATTCACTGTGAAGATTAGAAGATAAACAGGCAGTGGGAAAGAAGTCATTAACCTTCCTGTTGTCCTCAAGTCTAGGAAGGAAGGGAGGAAGAGGGAAGGAAAGGAGGAAGGAAGGAAAGGAGGGAGGGAGGAAGGATGGAAGGAAAGGAGGGAGGAAGGAAGAAGGAAGGGAAGGAGGGAGAAAGGAAGAAAGGGAGGAAAGGAAAGAAGGAAGGAGAGGGAGGGAGGAAAGGAAAGAAGGAAGGGAGGTGGTTAGGAGGGAGGGAGGAAAGAAGGACAGAGGAAAGAAGGAAGGGAGGGGGGGAGGAAATAAAGAGAGAAGGAGGGAGGGAGGAAGGAAGGAAGGAAGGAAGGAAAGGAAAGGAAAGAAGGAAGGGAGGAAGGAAAGGAAGGAAGGAAGGAAGGACGGAGGAAAGAAGGAAAGAAAGAAGGAAGGTAAGAGGGAGGGAGGAAAGAAGGAAGGAGGGAGCGAGGGAGAAAGGGAAAGAGGAAGAGAGGAAGGAAGGGGGAGGAAAGAAAGAGAGAAGGAGGGAGGAAAGAAGGAAGGGAGGAAGGAAAGGAAGGAAGGAAGGAAGGAAGGAAGGAAGGAAGGAAGGAAGGAAGGAAGGAAGGAAGGAAGGAAGGAGGAAGGGAGGAAAGAAGGAACAGTCAAAACAGACGGGGTCAATTTGACCCGGGAGGACGACCACGAAGCGAAAACATGATGAAAATATGACGTTTTAATGTATTAATGTGAGGAAGGTTACATCCTCATCATCATCATCATCATCATCATCGCTCCACACAGATCTGATTATTCATTTACTAACTGTTTCTGTGTCTCAAATCTCTTCTTCTGTTTACAGGTCAGAGATAAATAAGTGTTGGTAAGATGATGAATTCATAAATAAAATAAAATGTACATTTAGTATTTTTGTTGGTTTTATATCATTTGAAATGACATTTGCACCATTTTTTTTTTACCAAAAGTAAGACTGAATGCTCCTGAACATGTCACATTCCTGTGTTAGTTTGTGTTTTATTTTGGAAAGTTGTTCTCCCCTTGTGTATTTTGTTAGTTTTACTTCCTGTGTTCCCTCTTCCTTGGTTGATTTCCTCATGTGTTTCACCTGTCTTGTGTCTCTCACCTGTGTCCTGTTAGTGATTACCTCATCATGTCTATTTAGGTTTGGTGTTTCTCTGTGTAGTTCTTGCCTGAGTTCATTCACCCTGTGTTTTTCTGTTTGTTAAATTGCCCTTTTTGCCCCAAGACTGTCTGCATTTTTGGGTCCATCTGCGCTAATCACAGTGACAGAAAATGTCAAATGGTGTAACCACAGTAGAATGATTATTACATATTTTATCACCTACAGTGTATTTAAGTGGACTTATACTAATAATGACTTCATTTAAAACATGTAAATGGTTCCTGGTCTCCATGGTAACCAGAGTAAATGTAATATTTAGAACAATTGTATTCCATTACCTTTATTTAATATAAAGTTATAATGTAAGATCATGCCAAACTAGTTGATATGGTGTTTTATTGACTATTTACTGTTTTAAGCAAGTTGAATTATTTGGTACAAAGTTTTTATGGTTACACCACTTAGACATTTTTGCCATAATCCTCTAATATATTCTCTCTAAATGGATTAAAAGCAGAAATTTGATGCTGGGTCCACAAAAAAAGAATGTGTGAAGTTATTCATACGTTTATTTTCATGTTTTAACCCTTTAAATTTAAACTAAACCACATGGACACTGATATAAACATCACTGAGCCTTATATACTTAATGACTCTTAATATTCTGAGTTAATACCAGGCGGGGAGCTCCGGTCCTCTGAAATGAGGCCAACGCGGAAGTAACTTAAAACTGCATTCTATCAAAAGGCCACCAGGGGGCGACCGTTTTGGTGTCAAAAGGACTTCCGTCTCTATACAAGTCCAATGGAGAATTCACCAACTTCTCACTTGATTTCTAACCTCAGTAAACGTTTTCAAAATGTGTTTATGGTCTCAATCGCTAGTTTAAAGCCTTCTTCAATGCAGTATGATGTTCATTTGGGACATTTTGGCCTCCCTGATTTTATATGTGACGATAAAGCAGGGTATGCATTAGGGCGTGGCTACGTGGTGATTGACAGGTTGATTGGTTCACAGGTTCAGGAGGGCGCCTCATGCTCCTCCTGATGCCCATATAAGTAGAATCCCTGTTTTTATTTTTCCCAGCATGCAACTGAAATGTTCAAGATGGCGCTTGCTCAGATCCGATACTATTGGCCTCCGAGCAGCAGTCCACAAACCAATGGGTGACGTCACGGATGTTACGTCCATTTTTATATACAGTCTATGGTTCACACTGAGAATTATAGAAACATGCAGCACTATGAGAACCTGGGTGGGTTAGGTTTAGGTTACGTTGTTACTACGGTGAACATCGCTGTGTTATATGAATATACATGATGTTGTTTTTAACTATACTGTTGTCACATATAAAACCATCAGCAGTTTAACAGACTGTAAATGTCCTCTGGAAGTGTTTCAGAGTCGTTTTACTCCCTTTTTTTGTGCTTTACAGCAGATTTTGTTTGCGGCTCGTTTCTGATCAACGTGGAAACTGATATATTGTGAACTGAACTTTACTGGTTCTCATTTTCTTTATGTCATATTTATTTTTCTTGAATAGTCGATGCTGCGTCGACTTCAGAGGAAAAGCTACAAGAAAAGAAACGTTTGGATGTTGATGAACAGAAATGCATTAAACATTCATCTGAAGTCATTTATATACATGTAAAACAGGTGAATAGAAACAATATTTATTTGACTTTTGTTCACTTGTGCTGTTTTTTGGGAGCAGAGATCATGAAGACGCTGAAACACGATTCTAAATGCAAATGAAGTTAGAAACACATTGACGCCTTAAATCTGCAGCCTGACTCTGTTTTTACTGGCGGAGACGTTCAACAAAAGAGTAGCTCTCTTCTTCTTCTTCTTCTTCTTCTTCTTCTTCTTCTTCTTCTTCTTCTTCTTCTTCTTCTTCTTCTTTCTTCTTCTTCTTCTTCTTCTTCTTCTTCTTCTTCTTCTTCTTCTTCTTCTTCTTCTTCTTCTTCTTCTTCTTCTTCTTCTTCTTCTTCTTCTTCTTCTTCTTCTTTTACTGTAATACTGCATACTACATCGCTCATAATACTGCAGTACTTTTACTGTAATACTGCATACTACATCTCTCATAATACTGCAGTACTTTTACTGTAATACTGCATACTACATCTCTCATAATACTGCAGTACTTTTACTGTAATACTGCATACTACATCACTATAATACTGCAGTACTTTTACTGTAATACTGCATACTACATCTCTCATAATACTGCAGTACTTTTACTGTAATACTGCATACTACATCACTCATAATACTGCAGTACTTTTACTGTAATACTGCATACTACGTCACTATAATACTGCAGTATTGGTTCTTGTACTACACTGAAGGATGTTCTGTTCCTTCCATTCTCCACTAAATTAAAACCAAAATAATAAAAGGAAATATTTCTGTGATTACGATGTCTTGATGCTGTCAGTAATCTTCTTTGTCAGCTCGAAAAATGTTGAAAACACATCAAACGTTTCCTGCCGCCACATGTTTCAACACCAGTTAGAAAAACTCCACTGTTGGAACTTCTACATTTCAAAGCTCCCCCTAAAAAATATTCACTTAAAAAAAAAAACTGCTGTACAGATTCCAGTATATCCAACAGTGCAAGATAAGCAAATATACCTGCCCCCCCCCCTTCACTGCTTGGGGGTTGACGGTGATTCAGAGAGTGTGAGGCCCGCCGTGGGGGCAGGAAGTGGAGGCCAAGCCAATGGAGCGCTGATTTACAGGCTGATGAAGTCGAGGAGCCTCTTCTGGGACCGAACGCTCTCCAAGTCCAGGGGAGGATTAGTTTCTTTCAGGAGTATTCGCTATAATTAGGCCAACATCTGTACTCTGGCTGCTCGGCCTGCTGGGAGCGGTAATTTACTGGTGTGTGTGTGTGTGTGTGTGTGTGTGTGTGTGTGTGTGTGTGTGTGGTGTGTGTGTGTGTGTGTGTGTGTGTGTGTGTGTGTGTGTGTGTGTGTGTGTGTGTGTGTGTGTGTGTGTTGGTTCTTATAAGGCCTCTGCATGATGAAGCCAACAGCAGAGATACTAGCAGAGAAAAAAAACCTTCTATATCTACGAGACATCAGCTATTAGGAAAAATAAGAAGGGATTTAACCCTCCTGTTGTCCTCAAGTCAAGGAAGGAAGGGAGGAAGGTAGGGAGAAGAAATGAACGAAAGGAGGGAGGAAGGAAGGAAGAAGGAAGGAAGGAATGAAAGGAGGAAGGAAGGAAGGAAGGTAGGAAGAAGGGAGGGAGGGAGGAAGGAAAGAAAGGAAGGACGAAGGAAGGAAGGGAGGAAAGGAGGGAGGAAGGTAGGACAAAGTAATGAAAGGAGGAAGGGAGGAAAGGAGGGAGGGAGGAAAAAGGAAGGAAAGGAGGGAGGGAGGAAGGAAGAAGGAAGGAAGGAAGGGAGGAAAGGAGGGAGGAAGGTAGGACAAAGTAATGAAAGGAGGAAGGGAGGAAAGGAGGGGAGGGAGGAAGGAAAAAGGAAGGAAAGGAAGGAGGGAGGAAAAAGGAAGGAAAGGAGGGAGGGGAGGAAGGAAGGCAAAATGAAGGAAAGGAGGGAGGAAGGAACAGTCAAAAAAGACAGGGTCCTTCCTTCCTCCTTCCTTTCCTCCCTCCTTCCTTTCCTCCCTTCCTCCCTTCCACCCTCCCTTCCTTCCTTCCTTCCTTGACTCGAGGACAACAGGAGGGTTAATGACTGATGGTGAGTTTATGAATGTGAATTAGTGTAGAGACTAATAATGAGTCAGAATATGAACAGTACGTAAAGGGTTAAAACATATAATCAGCTCATGAAGTAGTCGTGACTCACTGAACATCTTCCACATATTTTAATGTATTTAACATTTATTTGTATAGAGATGAGTTTATTATAACCAGCTTGTTTTGCGGTTCCTGTCGCTGTTAGAAAACCTCAGACGAAGCCGCACAAGTCTGAACAGCTCGTATACGTACATCCCGACACCGAACCCAACAAAGCACAAAGCAGCACGAAACAAAGCCCACATTAATGTTTCATAAAACAACAAGCAGCAGATCAGCCGGGACTACACCGCTGATCCCGCCTTAAGAACTACAGCAGGGAAACGTAATTAAGGTTTTTGTCCAGATTTTCGGTTGATAAATGGATGCATTGTGATGAGTCACCTGCACATATTTAAGGGCTTTAAAACACCTTCAAAATGAGCAAAATATAAAATATATCAATATAAAAAGGCCTCAGTTATTGAATAAAAGTGAGAGTTTACTGAAGTCTCTCCTGCTGTTTGGTAAACTGTGAAGTTAATCCATTAAATAGCGTTTCATGTGTGATCCAGATGCCACATGCATGAGCTAATGGGACACAAATAAACCCCAAATAGTTCAAGATTGTAAACATATCACCTTTATACCTACAGATACACCAATATACATATATCACCTTTATACCTACAGATACACCAATATACATATATCACCTTTATACCTACAGATACACCAATATACATATATCACCTTTATACCTACAGATACACCAATATACATATATCACCTATTTAACTACAGATACACCAATATACATATATCACCTATATACCTACAGATACACCAATATACATATATCACCTTTATACCTACAGATACACCAATATACATATATCACCTATATACCTACAGATACACCAATATACATATATCACCTTTATACCTACAGATACACCAATATACACATATCACCTTTATACCTACAGATACACCAATATACATATATCACCTTTATACCTACAGATACACCAATATACATATATCACCTTTATAACTACAGATACACCAATATACACATATCACCTATATACCTACAGATACACCAATATACATATATCACCTTTATACCTATAGATACACCAATATACATATATCACCTTTATACCTACAGATACACCAATATACATATATCACCTTTATACCTACAGATACACCAATATACATATATCACCTATTTAACTACAGATACACCAATATACATATATCACCTATTTAACTACAGATACACCAATATACATATTTGCAGTATTTTTGTATTTGATTGCAGTATTTTGTCCCTTTTGCAGTATTTTTGTGTTTGATTGCAGGATTTTTATATTTGTTTGCAGTATTTTGTCCCTTTTGCAGTATTTTTTGTCTTTATTTGCAGTATTTTTGTCCTATTTGCAGTATTTTTATATTTGTTTGCAGTATTTTTTTTCTTTATTTGCAGTATTTTCTGTTTTTCTTTGCAGTATTGTAGTCCTTTTTGCAGTATCTTTGTATTTGATTGCAGTATTTTGTCCCTTTTGCAGTATTTTCTGTTTTTATTTGCAGTATTTTCTGTTTTTATTTGCAGTATCTTTGTATTTGTTTGCAGTATTTTTGTCTTTATTTGCAGTATTTTCTGTTTTTATTTGCAGTATTTTAGTCTTTATTTGCAGTATTTTCGTCTTTATTTGCAGTATTTTCTGTTTTTATTTGCAGTATTTTAGTCTTTATTTGCAGTATTACAAAATGTATCGCGCCAACATGACGACGCAGGAGGTTAAAGTACATTTAAGTGGGAACATTTGAATTGTTTGGGTATCAGCCTTATTACCATAAGTGTGTGTTCTATATATCATGAAGTTAAATACAGGAGGTTTAACGCAGAGTGCAGCATGGAAAGATCCTGAGTGTGTTCAAAGAGCCATATTTAATAAATCCACCAATGGGAACGTCGGCCGTCAGTCTGCCAGAATCACTCATTCATAATACGAGCGTAATCGCGAGGCGTCTTTGATTCACACAATTTGCTTATTAACGCTGATCCCAAACCAAATGTTGCACATGCAGCGCAGAGTCAGAGCGAGGCTGATTGTTTCGAATTATAGCTTTATGAATGTGGACTGTATGTGTGTGTGTGTGTGTGTGTGTGTGTGTGTGTGTGTGTGTGTGTGTGTGTGTGTGTGTGTGTGTGTGTGCTCTCTGTGTGGTCTGGGACTCTTCTTTGTTTGCTAAATCTTTTCTTTTCTCAGACTGTTGTTAACTCGCTGGATCACTGGAGCTCTTTGTGTTTGCCTTGGACCGCTTCTCATGAATATTTAAGCCTCTTTTTTACTGGTTCAGTGCCTCGTTTGGTTTCATTCACGTTTCGAGAATGTGGTGAACTTCATGCAGAGGAGTCAAAGTGAAACATACCAGGTGAGTTAAAGGAAATATAGGCCAATTATTTACAGATTTCCCTTTAAATTAAAACAAATGTCTGATTAAAATTAACTTTCTAAATCATTTAGAGAATGTAAGTCAAAATGTTTACGATCCCATTTCTCACTGCATATATATACTGTATATATAACACTATATACGTATACTGCACATATATATAACACTATATGCTTATACTGCACTATATATGTACAGTATAAGCATATATACATGTTGTGTTTGTTCATACTGTGAAATATTCAACATTATAAATATGTATTTAACTGTTGTGATTTTTAATGTTAATCCTTCTGTATCAATATAACCATTCAGTATATAATATAGGTGCATATAGCATGAATTAAAACCATGTTTGGAAATGACAGATAATAGCAAACCATGCATGTCTTAAAGTTTAAGATACACATATGTACACAGAGATATAATACATGTGCATTTACAGATATCATGTATGGTGCAATTATTTGACTTTTCATTGCTACCATATTCACATGTGTGTGTGTTACAGTCAGTAAGTTAATGCATGTGACTTATAATCTGTGATGCATATACAGAGCATGTGCATTATATCACACACAGCTATCTGCAAAAGAAAACAGTGCAAGTCGATAGTTTTGTGTAAAATGTTGAGTTGAGTTTTTTTGGATTTCACTACATCATCGTTTGGCCTGCAGAGCTCGAACTGACACTGAGGGATTGTGTGGAAACTCCCAGTGAGCTGCAGCACAGACTGAACTTAATATGTCTAAAAACAGCTTCGTGTTTTGACACAAATAGACTCTGACAATCGCCAAACTGCAGATACATGCCCAAAGAAAATATTGATAAAGTCCCTTGTGAAAAGTTTACACCTCATCAGATGAGTCAGGGTGAATTCCCCCGACCGCAGCCTTCTCATAAAAACCTAAATAAAAGATCCTCCCTGTCCTGTTAGCTGCTACCTAAATCACACTTTGTTTTCCAGGCGGTCGTCTGATCTCCGAGAGGACAATCGAGACGCAGTCAGCGGTCCAAGAACACAGCTTCAACAGCCCCTGAATCACTAAACCTTTATTAACAGGCCTTAGGAAAACAAACGCAGTGTTGTGTTTGGTGAAGAACTGCAGAGGAAGAAAAACTCCGATCCTTAAATTGAATTAAAGGCAGGAACACCACAGAGGAAGAACACGACAGCACCCGCAAAAAGATTTACATTCAGAGTGTGAGGAGTGAAAATGTACTCAAGGTATCACGAGTTAAAGTAGAGAGAGGGAAGGAGGGAGGACTATTTATAGAAAGAAGGGGAAAGGAAAAGAAATTAGGAGACAAGGAGGAGAAAAGAGAGAGAGAGAGAGAGAGAGAGAGAGAGAGAGAGAGAGAGAGAGAGAGGAGAGGGAGACAGTGTGAAGAAAACAAACTTAAAACAAGTAAAGGACATGAAGAAGGAAGGAAGGAAGGAAGGAAGGGAGGAAGGAAGGAAGGAAAGAGGGAAGCATGGAAAGAAACCAAAAAAGGAGGGACGGAAGTAAAAAAAACAACAACAACAAGGAAACATAAAGGAGACAAATGAAGGAGGGCAAGAGAGAAATAAATCAATAAAACATGGAAGGAAGGAAGGAGGAGAAAGAAAATAAATAAGGAAAGGAGGATGGATGGAAAGAAGGAAACAATAAATGAGGTGGGGAAAGAGTACACGAAGGGAAAACATTGAAAGAACAATAAAGAAAGGAAGGAAGGAAAGAAAGACAAGTAAAAGGAGGAAGGAAGGAAGGAAGAAAAAGAAGGAAGGAAGGAAGGAAGGATGGATGGATGGATGGATGGAAGGAAGGAAAGAAAGACAAGTAAAAGGAGGAAGGAAGGAAGGAAGAAAAGAAGGAAGGAAGGAAGGAAGGATGGATGGATGGATGGATGGATGGAAGGAAGGCAGGCAGGCAGGCAGGCAGGCAGGCAGGCAGGCAGGCAGGCAGGCAGGAAGGAAGGAAGTAAGGAAGGAAGGAAGGAAGGATGGAAGGAAGAAAGAAAGGAATGAAGGAAGGAAGGAAGGAAGAAAGGAAGGATAGAAGGAAGGAAGGATGGAAGGAAGGAAGGAAGTAAGGAAGGAAGGAAGGATGGAAGGAAGAAAGAAAGGAAGGAAGGATGGAAGGAAGGAAGGAAGGAAGGAAGGAAGGAAGGAAGGAAGGAAGGAAGGAAGGAAGGATGGAAGGAAGGAAGGATGGATGATGGATGGAAGGAAGGAAGGAAGGATGAAAGGAAGCAAGGATGGATGATGGATGGAAGGAAGGAACGGAGGAAGGAAGGAAGGAGTAAGAAAAGACTAAAGGAAAGGAGGAAACAATAAACAAGGGAGGGGGAAATGAAGGGAAAACATTGAAAGAAGTAAAGAAAAAAGGAAGGAAAACAGAAAAGATCAAAGAAAGAAGGAAAGAAACTAGTTGATATGGTGTTTTTTTTGACAATTTACTGTTTTTAAGCAAGTTGAATTATTTGGTACAAAGTTTTTATGGTTACACCACTTAGACATTTTTGCCATAATCCTCTAATATATTCTCTCTAAATGGATTAAAAGCAGAAATTTGATGCTGGGTCCACAAAAAAAGAATGTGTGCAAGTTATTCATACATTTTAACCCTTTAACCCTCCTGTTGTCCTCGAGTCAAGGAAGGAAGGAAGGGAGGGAAGGAGTAAGGAGGGAGGGAGGAAGGAAAGGAGGAAAAGGGGAAGGAAGGAATGAGAGAGAAGGAAGGGAGGAAGGAAGGAAGGAAGGGAGTAAAGAGGGAGGGAGGTAGAGAGGAAGGAAAGAAGGAAGAAAGGGAGGAAGGAAGGATGGACGGAAGGAAAGGAGTAAGGAGGGAGGGAGGGAGAGAGCAAGGAAAGGAGGAAGGAAGGAAGGAAGGAAAGGAGTAAGTAGGGAGGGAGGGAGAGAGGAAGGAAAGAAGGAAGGAAGGAAGGGAGGAAGGAAAGAAGGAAGGAAAGAAGGAAGGAAGGAAGGGAGGAAGGAAAGAAGGAAGGAAAGAAGGAAGGAAGGAAGGGAGGAAGGAAAGAAGGAAAGAAAGGAGTAAGGAGGGAGGGAGGAAGGAAAGGAGTTAGGAAAGAAGGAAGGAAGGACGACACGAAGGTCAAAAGCCGAACTTTGATGCTGGGTCCACAAAACAAGAATGTGTGCAAGTTATTCATACGTTTATTTTCACTTTTTAACCCTTTAAATTTAAATAAACCTGTACTGTTCATACTTGTCTTTGTTGTTGCCCGTCGTTGCCGAAACAGTGTTGAAAAAAAAGAGAATTTTAATCCCAGCGAGGTTTTAAACTTGCTTAAATAAAGCTAAACATTACTAAATAGTTTTCATTGCTCATCTGCTCTGTGTACATTTCATCCAGCAGCCTTCACATTGTTCTGGTTTCCAGCAGACGGGTCTTGTGAATGAGGTTATCTAAGCAGTGAAATAAAGGAATGTGTAATTTAAGGATACGTCTTAATCCTTCACCCTGCTGTCGCTGCCAGCCCAGAACATAAATCCCTTTCCTGGTATCAGAGCCACCGATTGATCCGAGGATCATCATTCGGCTGCTTTCCTCTCTCTGCTCCGTATTCCAACCGTGGCTCCGATCCAAAAGGTTTAAGACTTTGTTCTGTTGTATAAAATATTCCAGACACTGAAGGACTAATACCTTCGAAGGGTAAATATCATGGGAACATTTCAACCGCCCACATGTGCTTGATGTCCGACTTCAGCGACTGACCGAAGACAGAAGCAGCGCTGCAGGAATATCTGATGATTGTTCCTCTGAGCGACTCGATGGCTGCAACAGATCAACTAATTACTTCATTTACAAGTTTATAGTTTATGTAAAAACCAGGCGGGGAGTTCTGGTCCTCTGAAATGAGGCCAACGCGGAAGTAACTTAAAACTGCATTCTATCAAAAGGCCACCAGGGGGCGACCGTTTTGGTGTCAAAAGGACTTCCGTCTCTATACAAGTCAATGGAGAATTCACCAACTTCTCACTTGATTTCTAACCTCAGTAAACGTTTTCAAAATGTGTTTATGGTCTCAATCGCTAGTTTAAAGCCTTCTTCAATGCAGTATGATGTTCATTTGGGACATTTTGGCCTCCCTGATTTTATATGTGACGATAAAGCAAGGTATGCATTAGGGCGTGGCTACGTGGTGATTGACAGGTTGATTGGTTCACAGGTTCAGGAGGGCGCCTCATGCTCCTCCTGATGCCCATATAAGTAGAATCCCTGTTTTTATTTTTCCCAGCATGCACCTGAAATTTTCAAGATGGCGCTGCTCAGATCCGATACTAGTGACCACCGAGCAGCAGTCCACAAACCAATGGGTGACGTCACGGATGTTACGTCCATTTTATATACAGTCTATGTGCTGGATGTTTGATGTGACTCCTTCAGATCCGTTCTACTTGTTTTCTTTCTCTGTGTTTTATTAGCCGAAGCAATTTGTGCCTCATTTGGTTTTTCAGAAGAGGCGTGGCTGCGTCTCAGCTTCTCTTTGAAGACTCTGAGGAGAGTAATTTGACTTCTTCTTCTTCTTCTCTGCTATGATGACATGACAACACAACAGGATGGAGTGACAAACAAACCACAGATCTCGCCCCGAGTTATAAAATGTAAAAGTCTTCCTATTGCATGGAAATTCATCCCACAAACATCAATTATTAACAGTTTAAACAGGCTGTTCCTGTGTAGTTAGTTCATGTTAGATGCTGCCTGCTGTTCAACAGTAAATACCATAAATATCTCCTGAGAGGACCAAGCTATGGAAGCCTTTCCTTCGTGTCGTCCTCCCGGGTCAAATTGACCCTGTCTGTTTTGACTGTTCCTTCTTTCCTTCCTCCCTCCCTCCCTCCCTCCCTCCCTCCTTCTGTCCTTCCTTCCTTTCCTTCCTCCCTTCCTTCCTTCCTCCATCCCCCTTTCTTCCTCCCTCTCTCCCTCCTTCTTTCCTTCCTTCCTTTCCTTCCTCCATCCCCCCACCTTCTTTCCTATGTCCTTCTTTCCTTCCTTCCTCCCTTCCTCTTTTCCCCTTCTCCCTCCCTCCCTCCCTCCTTCCTTCTTTCCGCCTTCCCTCCTGCCTTCCTTCTTTCCTCTGTCCTCCCTTCCTTCCTTTCTTTCCTCCCTTCCTTCTTTCCTTGCCTCCCTTCCTTCCTCCTTCCTTCCTTCCTTCCTCCATCCTTCCTTTCCTTCCTCCCTCCTTTCCTTCCTTCTTCCTCCCTTCCATCCTTCCTTCTTCCTCCCTTCCATCCTTCTTTCCTCCCTCCCTCCCTTCCTTCCTTCTTCCTCCCTTCCATCCTTCCTTCTTCCTCCCTTCCATCCTTCTTTCCTCCCTCCCTCCCTTCCTTCCTTCTTCCTCCCTTCCTTCCTTGACTCGAGGACATCAGGAGGGTTAATAATAAATCTGCTTCGGCTCTGAAAGCATCTTTTATTTTCACTTATTTATTTGCAAATGTCCAACAACTGAAAATGTGGATGACCTGAAGTTGAATTTTTGACTTTTGTGGCGACTTTAAATGTTAGAAAATAAAACAAACCCAAAGACATTTCAGCATACATCGGTGGTTAGTAACCCCGCTGACCACAGGCAGAGCGATGGCAGCCGTCCAGGCCCAGCGCAGCACACTGGGAGCTCTGGGAACCTTGGAAGGAGTTTCCCGTCTATATGTGTCGACTCGTGGGCCGGAGAGCACACACCCATGTGCAGCCCCGGTTGCATCACGGCTGCTGTCAGCAACAACATCAAACGCGACGCAGCCTGCATCCCTGCTGAAGCCGTGGGCGTTGGCGGCCGGCCTGCGCTGCATGACACATCCAAAATATCCACTGGTACACATTCTCGCTCTGGAAATAACACAATGCACACCGCGCACCGCTCTGCAGGCCACAAAGCAAACAAAGCTTTTACATTTTTACATTTCTTACGCATTGTTTGAGCCAAGAGGAAAGACCGAAAGCTGCAGAAATGCCAGCTGTATATTTAGACACATTAAAAATAGATGCTTGTTGTATTCTTGTATGTTTCTGTTTTGAGGAAAGCACTAAAATAAAACGTCCTGCGTCACTCACAGAGGAAACCCTGCAGCTACAGGGGCCCACACAGGAAAGGTGTCATCATGTCCGCCTCCTTCCAACACGATGTGAAGCAATGTGGACGTGTGTGTGGTGGCTGATGGGATACCTGGCTGCTGCAGCTCTGCAGGAGTCGAGCAGCACACGGAGACATGTGACCGCAAGGTAATGTGCATTCCTGTGAGCTGAGCGCAGAGCGAGGCTTTGAAGAGGCTCAAACCACAACAGAGCAGACCTCAGGGCTTGATCCAATCAGGCCTTCATGGGGGTAAAATAACCCAGATTTCCCTGCAGAGAAGAGAAAAACACCACCTTAACTGTTAAGTCTGCACGATCTCCCGGAAATTCAAGAGGAACGAGGTCACAAAATGCTAATTAATTCATCATTTATGTCTTATGTTGTGCTGTAGCCTGATGCAGGAAAAAGCTCCTGACATGACTTTTAACAAGTTTTCAACCCATGAGAAGAACCTGAAACCCTGAGTGTAATACTTTGAGCCTGTGGGAAGCAGGGCCCTAAAACTGAGACCCAAACCTGGCTCATTCTCACACCTCTCACACTGGAACTGCAGGATATGAAACGTATACAGCATTATAACTTCTACTAGAGTTTAATGGAAATACACCAACTACCAACATGTGATATTAAACTATCTTCACTTGTACGTTTCCCCATCGTGAGACTAATAGAGTGTTAGTGGATCAACCAATGTCAATCTTTCACAGCTGAACCTTTACTCAAACACATACTGTACATACTTACACACACACACACACACACACACACACACACACACACACACACACACACACACACACACACACACACACACACACACTGTGAGTCTGGAGACAATATTCCATGTCGTCACACATAAAATGGACCAAAACTAAACTAACTCCAGTCTAAACACACCATGAGATCAACACAACATGAGCAAAAGAGCTACTCTAATCCACCCAGACAAATATACCACAACACACACACACACACACACCCACAATTAGATAAATAAATAAAGGAGCGGAGTCATCATCAGTGCATTCAGGTCAGAATGTTTCCTTTAAGACGCTTTTTGTACGTGTTACTGAATGCTAGCTCTCCCGGCTAACGCACATCTACGGCTACATACAGCTCAGTGTGATCTTAATTGGGCCGGACCATTAAAAGCTTTGCGTAATAATCTATAATTAATATAAAATATATCATAACTTTACTATAATAAAACATATATTTACAAAACAGATAAACAGCCTGAGATGTCTAAAGAAAAAGAAGCAATTTCAACAATGTTACATATATGAATGATTTAACACTCCTGTTGTCCTCGAGTCAAGGAAGGAAAGGAGGGAGGAAGGAAGGAAGGGAGGAAAAAAGAGGGAGTAAGGAAGGAAGGAAAGGAGGGAGGAAGGAAGGAAAGAAGGAAGAAGGAAGGAAAGGAGGGAGGAAGGGAGGAAGAAGGAAGGATATGAGGGAGGAAGGAAGACGGAAGGAAAGGAGGGGGGAAGAAAGAAAGAAAGGAGGAAGGAAGGGAGGGAGGAAGAAGGAAGGAAGGAAAGGAGGGAGGAAGGAAGGGAGGAAGGAAGGGAGGAAGGAAGGAAAGGAAGGAGGAAGGGAGGAAGAAGGAAGGAAAGGAGGGAGGAAGGAAGACGGAAGGAAAGGAGGGAGGAAAGGAAAGAAGGGAGGAAGGAAAGAAGGATAGGGGAAGGGAGGAGGGTTCCGTCTGTCCTTCCTCCCTCCCTCCCTCCCTCCTTCTCTCTTTCTTTTCTTCCCTCCTTCCTTCCTTCCATCCTTCTCTCTTTCTTTCCTTCCCTCCTTCCTTCCTTCCATCCTTCCTTCCTCCCTCCTTTCCTTCCTTCTTCCTCCCTCCCTTCCTCCTTCCTTTCCTTCCTTCCTCCCTTCCTTCTTTGACTCGAGGACAACAGGAGGGTTAAAACTTATTTGATGCACAGGAACAACAAGGGGGGGGGCATTAAATAGCACCATGAAAACACGGGGCCATATGTTTATTTTATTTTAATTCATTTAAGAATAACATTAATTTATAACACTGTTCCAGCTTATTTTATGACCCATTTGTCTAAGAAGCTGCTCGTATGTTTATATATCTTCTGTGTTTCACTTGAGACAAACATAATTGGAAATCCACACGAGCAACAGCAGCCACTTTAATTTGTGCTGAATTGAATAAAGTAGTGTTGTTGCTCTTACTTCTGTCAGACAGCCATCTATTTGTTTTTTAGGGACTGAGTGTTCTGGTCCAACCGGCCAAAAATGTTAAATTAAAACAGTGTTAAAATTCACACATTAAATCTTTTATTCCTGGTTGGTTTATTAGATTTCATTTCAGCAGCATGTTAAAACAGCACAGTGGCTGTGATGAAACGTTGTGATGTAAACTATGAAAGTCAAAACTTCTGCTTTCATCAGAGGGCCAAATAGTTGTTGCTGGAGGCCCAGATTTGGCCCACGACCCACTATTTACCAACCACTGGCATAAAGGAACTGAAATGTTCAATTGCTCCCTGATTCTCTATGATATAACTTTAACAAGCTAACAGGACTTGAAGAAGAAAAACAACACATGGAAAAACATTGCTCTGGAAATGAATAACGTCAGCGAGCACCGGTACAGTCATGATGTGGGAAAATAACTCAAATATTACGTGCATTACGCAAATCATGCCTCAGAGCTTTCATTTGTGAAACGGGACACTTTGTGATCTGCATGTAAGCAGCATGATGAGAGCAGGAGAGGAATACTGATTATTATTATTAATACCTGGTGTAGATGCAATATATTAACATCATGTGTGAAGGGTGGAGATGGATCCAAAATGTCATAAGTGTCTGTTGGAGCTGCTGGTTTCAGCTAAAGTGAAGCATAATATCTGCTGTATTATTAAATATATTTTATCCTACTGTTAGTTTAATAAACAGCTGAGATGTCTAAAGAAAAAGAAGCAATTTCAATAATGTTATATCTGTGTTTTTTGCACAATGTTAAATATATGAATGATTTAACCCTCCTGTTGTCCTCGAGGCAAGGAAGAGGAAGGAGGGAGGAAGAAGGAAAGAAAAGAGGGAGGAAGGAAGGGAGGAAAAAAGGGAGGGAGGAAGGGAGGAAGAAGGAAGGTAAGGAGGGAAGGAGGGAGGAAGGGAGGAAGAAGGAAGGAAAGGAGGGAGGAAGAAGGAAAGAAGGGAAGGAGGGAGGAAGGGAGGAAGGGAGGAAGAAGGAAGGAAGGAAGGGAGGAAGAAGGAAAGAAAGGAGGGAGGAAGGAAGGGAGGAAGAAGGAAGGAAAGGAGGGAGGAAGGAAGACGGAAGGAAAGGAGGGAGGAAGAAGGAAAGAAAGGAGGAAGGAAGGGAGGAAGAAGGAATGAAGGAAAGGAGGGAGGAAGGAAGACGAAAGGAAAGGAGGGAGGAAGGGAGGAAGAAGGAAGGAAAGGAGGGAGGAAGGAAGACGGAAGGAAAGGAGGGAGGAAAGGAAAGAAGGGAGGAAAGGAAAGAAGGGAGGAAGGAAGGTAGGAGCGAGGGATATGTCATAAGTGTCTGTTGTAGCTGCTGGTTTCAGCTAAAGTGAAGCATAATATCTGCTGTATTATTAAATATATTTTATCCTAGTGTTAGTTTAATAAACAGCTGAGATGTCTAAAGAAAAAGAAGCAATTTCAATAATGTTATATCTGTGTTTTTTGCACAATGTTAAATATATGAATGATTTAACCCTCCTGTTGTCCTCGAGGCAAGGAAGAGGAAGGAGGGAGGAAGAAGGAAAGAAAAGAGGGAGGAAGGAAGGGAGGAAAAAAGGGAGGGAGGAAGGAAAGAAGGAAGGAAAGGAGGGAAGGAGGGAGGAAGGGAGGAAGAAGGAAGGAAAGGAGGGAGGAAGAAGGAAAGAAGGGAAGGAGGGAGGAAGGGAGGAAGGGAGGAAGAAGGAAGGAAAGGAGGGAGGAAGAAGGAAAGAAAGGAGGGAGGAAGAAAGGGAGGAAGAATGAAGGAAAGGAGGGAGGAAGGAAGACGGAAGGAAAGGAGGAAGGAAGAAGGAAAGAAAGGAGGAAGGAAGGGAGGAAGAAGGAATGAAGGAAAGGAGGGAGGAAGGAAGACGAAAGGAAAGGAGGGAGGAAGAAAGAAGGAAAGGAGGGAGGAAGGAAGACGGAAGGAAAGGAGGGAGGAAAGGAAAGAAGGGAGGAAGGAAGGTAGGAGCGAGGGATATGTCATAAGTGTCTGTTGTAGCTGCTGGTTTCAGCTAAAGTGAAGCATAATATCTGCTGTATTATTAAATATATTTGATCCTACTGTTAGTTTGAAAACTGCACATTTCCCCGTTGCTTTCTTCTGTCCAGGACGCTCAATCAGCTTTAATGTTTTGCATGTGATGCAGCAGTGAGACAGTCAGGCCTCTATGAGCTGCAGCAGTTGAAAGAAAAGAAACTGGATCTGGTGATTTATTTCATCAGACAGCTCCATATGAGTTCACTGTCTGACCTAAACTGCAGCATTAAGCTCAACCAGTCCACATTTAACTATTAGACCCAGTGGGAAAAGTGAGAGGGGGTATAATTGGAGGGACCTCCACGCTGCCAAACATGTCAACATCCCTGTTAACGTGCCAGATGGCTGTGCTTTGATCCGGATTTATGTGCCTCACCTTCCCTGATTGTCTCAGAGCTGGCGACGCTATTTTCCTGCCTGCCGGCCTGAATCTTCATCCAAAAGCTTCGATCCGCCCACAGCGGCCATCCTTCTTCCTGCCGGATTTCATATTAGTTCACAAAGGCCCCGTGGCGTTCACTATGAATCTTTCACTTCTAAAAATCTGAGAGTTTTTGAGCAGTGACAGATTTCCATGACTGAAAATGTTCCATCAGCTACTAAGATATTAAAATGTTTTCACATGTTGGTTCATTCAAATTACAATGAATTCATAAATCATGAGAAAAGCATCCAACTAATATTTACACCGAGTCTGACACTGCTGGAGCACAAACTGATGCATAAAAGATGTATGATTGTTGGTGCTTTCCAGTTGGACTCGGAAGACAGAATTTCTGAGTTCTCAGCCAGAAGTTAAAACTGGATCGCCCCCTACAGTCGGATCTCAGACTCGGAAAGTCGGACGAACCCCATCGGCCCCGACCTCATAATCTAAGACGGCAGCTCTGTGCGTCAACACTGTGAAAGTTGTAGTAATTATTAAATCAGTCGTACACAGAACTGTCCAACTATCAGTGGACGTGTTGCTACGATGTTTGTATGAAGAAAATACAGCAAAATGCGTTTTTGTCAACTGGTGTTTTTTATCAGTGGCTCACTGACTGACTGACTGACTGATTTACTAACTGACTGACTGACTGACTGACTGACTTATTAACTGACTGACTGACTGATTAACTGACTGATTATCTGACTGACTGACTGACTGATTTACTAACTGACTGACTGACTGACTGATTTACTGACTGACTGACTGACTGATTAACTGACTGACTGACTGATTTACTAACTGACTGACTGACTGATTTACTGATTTACTAACTGACTGACTGACTGATTAACTGACTGACTGATTAACTGACTGACTGACTAAATAACTAACCAACCAACTAACTAACTCACTCACTAAATACCTTACTTACTGACTGACTGACTGACTGACTGACTGACTGATTAACTGACTGACTGATTATCTGACTGACTGATTAACTGACTGACTGACTGATTAACTAACTGACTGACTGACTGACTGACTGACTGACTGACTGACTAACTAACTAACTAACTGACTGACTAAATAACTAACCAACCAACTATCTAAATACCTAAGTAACTGACTGACTGACTGACTGATTAATTACCCAACGAACAAACTAACTAACTAACTAACTAACTGACTGACTGATTGACTGACTAATTCACTAACTAACTGACTGACTAATTCACTAACTAACTGACTGACTGACTGACTAACTAACTGACTGATTGACTGACTGACTGACTGATTAATTACCCGACAAACTAACTAACTAGGCAAATAAATAGGCAAAATACGCGTTGACAACAGGAGGGTTATCACCCAATTCTGGGTTAGACCTTTTTTCCCCATCTTCATTCCAACTCATTATTTTCGTAAATGATGGTCAATAGGCCTATAACACATTATATAGAGAACAGGGAATGATTTTGGACACAGCCATGTACAGTTTGCTTGACATTTATAAAGCACCAAGAA
Source organism: Scomber scombrus (assembly GCF_963691925.1). Lineage (NCBI taxonomy): Eukaryota > Metazoa > Chordata > Actinopteri > Scombriformes > Scombridae > Scomber > Scomber scombrus. The sequence continues at coordinate 23,316,300 of NC_084991.1, forward strand.
CAGTTTAGTCTGTAGTTTTAGATTCAGATTTTAGTAGTTTTGTATTTCACTCTGACTCAATGCATTTGACCCACAGACAAGTTTTTCTAGTTCTACTGAGTAATTTGGCTAAAATGAGAGCAGCCAACTGATTCAACCCTCCGTCAGTGTGAGGTTAACTTTTGGTACAGTATGAGGACATCTTTCTTTTCTCTTCTATATGTTTACCTTGAGGCCGTGTTAAAAGATTCATCTTTTATTTTTTACTTTTCAAAGCGAGAGTCTTTTCAATGAATCTTTTCTGTGCGTAAGTTGCAGGGCGTCACCGCTGCTTTCAGCCTTCTGATCAAACATAGAAAGAAAGAGAAGAAAAGAAAGAGAGAGAGAGAAAGCCACCTACTCCATCCAAAGCCTTCTGCTTCGTCATTTGCCATCCCAATTTGTTTTGAGGCCACTAAGGCATGTCTTTTGGTTTGCCTCAGTGAAGCTGTTAACACATAGCAGATTTTTACATGCTGCCATTAAAAGCCACACTCTTTAAAAAGGCCCATTTTTATTTTTAGCATGTCTCAGTTGAAAAAGAAAAAGGAAAAGTGGCTTTGGATTGCCTGAAACCTTTAGAGGGACTGCCAAAGTCCGCTGTACGTACAATTTTTATAGCTGAGAAGCCAAATCCTGCACTTTAGCAGGACAATCCCCCATTTCAGGCAGTCTTTAATGCCAATTTGGTATCTGCAGATGCCCACCCACCTTCCCCAATTACCACGCTACTCCCAAACCCTCCAGCTCCTCATGGCGAGACAATGTAATTATGAGAAAATGCTTGCTAAAACTTAAAGCAGACGGGGCTTTTTCATCAGCTGGCAGAGCTCCAAAGCCCCTCCATCCCCAACAGATCCAACCAAAACCCCCCAAACCCTCCGTCCAGAATCCTCATCTGACACCCAGACTCTGATCCAGTGTCATGGGAGCAGCGACAGTCGCCCCAAAGACTAATATGTGGTCAAAGGGAATGTGTGTTTGACCACAGAGTGTTTGATTTGACATATTGCTCAGTTTCACATCTGACACCAGAAGATAAACAGTCATGAACCACTGACTAAACTTTCCCAATAAATGCCCCCATGAGCTGTTTTATTTGCCTTTGTCACAGATTTTACAAAGCTAAATTGTTGTTGGTGTTTTAAACTTCACATGAAGAGAAAGATTATAAAACACACTGTTAATCTGTGTGTAATGGAAAGAAGAAGTGCTGTAAATCACATTCAGCAACACTATGCAACTGTATATATACACATATTGTCTTACTAGATGCATAGTTTACAATCTGTCATATCCTGTCAGGAGTTTCTGTTTGAGTTTGGATTCTTAGTTTAGTTCCTGTTTTATTTTGAAATACTTTCTCCTTGTGTTTCTTTTATCTTTACTTCCTGTGTTTTCCTACCTTGGTTGATTACCCAATGTGTTACACCTGTGTCTTGTTTCACTCACCTGTGTCCCATTTGTAATTATACCCTTGGGTTAAGGTCAGTTTTTCTTGTTCAGTCACAATAGAGAGTGGAGCAGGTGGAGCCAAATGCAAAGAGTAAAAGCAGGACTGACGAGAAAGCTTTTTATTCAGGTAGAAACAAAGAAACTCAAAAGAAAAAATATTAACTTATAAGTCAAGTGAACTGCACTGACAGATACTGCTGCTTCTACTTGATACCTTTTAAGGTATTGACCAAAGTAAATCGATACCAAGTAATATCAAAACCTCTCTATGGACTTAATCACAGCAATCAAATGGATTTAATGCAACATGTGATTGGCCCATTTCTAAAGCAGCTACAACCCGTCTGTGGTGGTGAAGTCACGGTGAACTTGAGTTAGCGCGCTTAGCAGTTCAGCAGCCAAGATGGCAACGTAATGCTTCTATTCACATGATGGGTTTCGAATTAAGTACTCAATTTGTATCGGTATCACTTTTACCTCCTGCGACCCTGCGTCCTCATATGGGGACATTACATTTTGGGTTTGCTGGACCTTATACTTCATTTTATTAAACTTTGACCTGTTGTACTCATTCATACATACACGTAGTGGCAGCAAAAGCACATTACCGTAAAAATCAGTGTAGAAACAGGATGGCAGTATCTTGGCCAAGTCAATCAACAGCTGATCCCCAGATAAAAGTGGACCGGATACAAAACCGTATCAAAGTTTATGGTTGAAACTTGTTTATTTTTGCTTAATAACATTTATAGTTTGATATTCTGATATACCAATTTGGCTAATTTTAGCAACAAGCTATGACACTGCTAATTAGGAAGTACACAAGGGCCTTAGGTGTAAATGTAAGGAAATAAATAGTTTTATACACTGGTGAATTAATTGTGTTATACAATAAAATGAATCCGTTGGGCCCATATGAGGACGATGCTAGTTTTGTTACTTATCAGGTCCCACTAATCCCAAATATCTAGGAGAAATTAAAAGTGCATACCAAACAAAAGCTTGGGACTCAGGAGGTTAAAGGTACTTGGATTGGTATTGGTATCGTAATTTTTAAAACGATACCCAGCCACTAGATGGCACTCAGTTTTGGGCGACTGACTTTGCAACCTGTTGTTGTTTGTCTTGCGAGGACAGTCTCTGAGATTTCCCACAATTTCTCTAAACTCCAAACTCGCACAATATATAGGTGCCTCATTGTCCAAGGGGTGTATTCAGTGTTGATCGTAAAATCTACACAGCTGACAGTTACATTTAGTACAGTAAACAGACAGTTCACTCTAAAATGTAAAGGGTTAAGTCAGAAAGTACCATCTCTGCACTGAGGTATAGTATATGAGTACTTCCTGTCTCTGGCGGCCAAACCGTCCCTTCAATTGACCGAAAAATAATATTCTGTACAACATTTACAGAATAAATAAAAGACGGCCCACACTGAATCCATTGGTGTCCAGAGACAATAGGCCATTTATTGATGAGAAAACCATAAACAAGGAGTCTGTCTGTAATAATACTTGGGCCTGGACTGCAGCAGTGAGCACTTTGAGTGACTCATGGAAATAGCCTGAGTATGGATGGGAAAAATAACACACAACAAAGGGAGTAATTCACAATAGAAAGAGGATGAGGAGGAGGAGGGGGGGTGGGGGGGGGAGAAAAGCGCAGAGAAAACGCACAACAGATGGAGGCTGTAATCAATACTTCACTTCAATCTGCATCAGCCTGCGGGCAGTGGAAGCATCTTTCCATCCGAACAACTGAGTAAAAACAGAGATTGACTCTTTTCTGGCTGTTGGCATCCATTCATGGGAAAGGGTCGACTGTTTGCTGATAAGATAATACAAGATAAATATGATGATGATAATGAATGATAACACAACCGTAGGGATTTCCTGCACAGACTAAGCTAAGAATGAAAGAAAGAAGTCAGCCAGCAGGTGACGTGAAGGTTTCTCATCACAACTACATGAACAGTAACGAGTAAAAGATTTGCAGATTTGGGACATGAGAGCAGACACAGGCTGTAAAAACTGTGCCAACCATGGATGTGTAAGGAGATACAGTGCTGTCATCATTAATGTATAAAAGGAAGTGGATGTCCAAGCATGTTGAGCATGCTCAGTAGTCATTCTCTAACAATCATATCAGTAATTGAATCATACAGCTATTCTAGACTTTCCAAATGTTATTGAACTGAAGGGATCAAATTTATACAAAGAGTTGCTTCAGAAAATAAATATCCACCATTTAACAGCTGATTCTTTTCTGATGTGTGTGAAAATGATTTTTGGGCCAGTGTGCATCATGAGATGCTGCAATAACAAGTTAACAAGTTTGACCACTTTGCCAAAACTCCTCTGGACTTAAAGAACAGGTTCACAGTGTTTCCATTGAGTCTTAAAACAAGTCAGGTGTCCATATGAACCTCTCTGTAATCATTCCTCCTGTTCATACTGACTATTAAAAGATCTCCTTCAAATGTGCTTTCAATGTAAAGTGATGGAGGACTAAATCCACAGTGTGTCCACACAGTCATTTATGGGAAGCTTCTATTGAGCTTCATCAGTGTGAGTTAGTCATATCAAGTGATATCTGACACATTTACAGTCTTTTTAACATCAGATTCCCTCTTAGTGTTTCCTGTTGAGCTGTGGTGGAAGTATAGTAACAAAAAGACTTTGTTACTAAAAACACTGTAACGTTAACAGGAAATCTTGTACTACAAACAATTAGATCAGTTATTACTCTGTATTATGAAATGTGTATATATATATTTGTAAACTTTCCCAAAGCCTGAGCATGTGCAGTGGGACACACAACGTAAACCTGGAAGCTCGAGAAACTTTTTGGTTTATGTGTCCGGTGAGCAAGCGACTGTTGTCTCACCGTCTTTGGAGTCTGATTTCTAGTTGACTCATTAAATCCATGCTGTCAACCTGGGAAAACAAGTATCCCAGCATGCATTTCAATCAGAAGTGATGGCCATTTGGAAATGTGTTTGCATGTCAGCACTTGTGTTAACCAGCCGGTCAGCATCCATTACAATTACTACTTTCATTGGTCAGTACAGAGATGAAAAGAAACAAGAAAAGAGCGCAATGAGGAACAATATGCAACAAAAGTCTGCTGCTACGTAGCATGTGTGACTGTGTGACTTACTTTACCAATAGACTGTCTAATATTCTCTTTTGTTAGATAAATGATGGTTAAATACGAGTTGGAAGAGTTACTGTCAGTCAGGTCATGCATCAATCTTATCTAGACTTGTTGCTGTTTTTCTTGGACGTGGCTCTACAGCTCGGTATTGGTGCTTTTCCACTACAGTTCCAGCACGACTCGGCTCGACTCGACTGGGGTTTTTTTTGCGTCTCCATCAGGGATAGTACCTGGTACCTGGTACTATTTTAGTATCTGCTCTGCCGAGGTTCCAAGCGAGCCGAGCCGATGCTAAATGTGACGTCAACAGACTGCCGGCCTCTGATTGGTCAGAGAGTCAGTGGAAGAGTCATGAGCTGTCCCACACAAGAATCAAACCCGGCATTTTTAAATACCAACAACAGTGTTACAGCCATACGGCTCAATTTTCTTGCTTTGTGTGAGACAGAAAGCCTCATACAGCAGCAAGTACACCACTGCCTCCATTGTTTATGTGTTTGTGTCGCGTATAAAACGAAGTCATGGCAGTTTCACGCAGCCGTGCTATGACAACCCCGCCCACATTGAGTAGGTCGAGTCATGCTGGAACTGTATAGTGGAAAAGCGCCATATGTAGCTGCCTAAAAAGCTCAGATTTTCATGGAGACATCACTAAAAAAACTATAAACACTGAAAACAAACGGTTGTAAAACCAGCAGTTTATCCTGCTCCTCTACTTTATTTGGTGATAAAAACCAAGGACACCTGAAATGTTGGTAATAATCAGTCATTGAACAGGAAGTCTGTGCACACCCACATCACATATTTTAAGCGATGTGTTCCCAGATCTCTGCAATTACCTGGTGAGTACAGTGTTATTATTACAGATGTGGAAATGATGGTGAAAACTGTAAAAAATAACAAGCCCCAAGTTGCAATAAGCTGGATCCATCCTTTAGGCTCGATTTGTAACAGAGAACTTAAATACCTGCAGTGGGCAGCGAGTTTTTCTAAACATTACAGCTGTTTGAACCATCAGTGCCCTCCTCTTCTTCACCTAATGACTCCCACTTCTCCGTGTTTGGGTTCTCCAGTGTCCGAGCGACATACGGAGAAACGCTGAACAAGCTTCCTTCCTCATCTTTCAGTGCTTTCACGGCCCTTCCTCAAGACATTTTAAAACAATTTACAACCACAGAGTCACAACAAGGAAGTGTATAACTGCACTTGCATATCTATTACACACCGCACTCAGCATGGTTTTGCAATTAGAAGAAAAATGGACCTGATACGACTTTCACTTCATTTTCTATACTGATCTACGTGAAGAAACATGCAAACAGCTTAGTGTACAAAAGCTGAACTAAACCTTAAAATTAATACAGACTTATTGGTTCTTTATGTGTCTTTTAAATATAAAATCTTAGATGAACCGTAATTGATAACTGACACTGGGTCCCTGAGGTCCGTCTGAGTGAGAATCCATATTGTTTTTTTGGAGAGACGAAGCATAACGACAGTTAAATTGATACACATGGGAACAGAGCTGGAATATTCTGCTCAAAATCAAATTAGGAAACTATCAGAGGAATTTTATGCAGTAAATCACTCCTCCTTGTTATAATAAATACCTTCAGTCTGTACTTTAGACTCGCACAATTTACTGTGGGGGAACAAAAGGGAAGATAATATCTGCATGTCCAAAAGATCACAGGAGGCTAAAAATAGGAAAAATTCAGACCAGCTGTCGATTTTTCACATTAGCATACAGTACGTTAGCATTGATGGCATGTTTATGCTAATCGCTTCTTCCACGATTCCTATTTTTAAATATGTTTTTTCATTTCTTTTTTCGGTGACTATTGCAGCCAAATTGCTTGGTTTTGAATGCTCTCAAAAATTATGATAGAATTTGCAATGTTCTTTGTGCTCTTAGTTAAAAGTGAGAACTGGGAAAATATTGCAAGCAATTTTTTATGCCAGTGAAGAGACACATGTAATCACTTCCTGTGTGCTACATGATGGCAGGAAGCAGTCTGTTGATTTGGACATTTCATGTGGAATTATTGCAGCGATTTCTCGAATTTATGTTAATTATTGTTCTTGTAATATCACAGTTTCCTGGAGGGACTGATTCATGTTTCTACAACATTTCACCTTTTTAAGATATACAGGATTTTGCTTCTCCATCAGTGATAGTACCTGGTACCTGCTGCTTGCTTTAGTATCTGTTCTGCCGAGGTTCTAGTGAGCCGAGCCGATACTAAAATGTGACATCCGCAGACTGCCGGCCACTGATTGGTCAGAGAGTCACTGGAAGAGTCATGAGCAAGACGTCCGATAGAAGAATCAAACCCGCCATTATTAAATCGCCTCCATTGTTTATGTGTTTGTGTCAAATTGATCTGCACATTGTAAATTCAGTTCAGTTCAGTTGATGTTTGATGAAGCATTTTGGTGTTTTCCTCGAGTCAAGGAAGGAAGGAAAGATGGAAGGAAGGAAGAAAGGAAAGAAGAAATGATGGAAGGAAGGAAGGAAGGATGGAAAGAAGGAAGGAAGGAGGGAGGGAGGAAGGGAGGGAGGGAGGGAAGGAAGGAAGGAAGGAAGAAAAGGAGGGAGGAAGGAAGGAAGGGAGGAAAGAAAGAAGGAAGGAAGAAGGAAGAAAAGGAGGGAGGGAGGGAGGGAAGGAAGGAAGGAAGGAAGGAAGGAAGGAAGGAAGAAAAGGAGGGAGGAAGGAAGGGAGGGAGGAAAGGAAGAAGGAAGAAAAGGAAGGAGGGAGGAAGGAAGGAAGGAAGGGAGGAAAGGAAAGAAGGAAGGGATGAAGGATGGAAGGAAGGAAGTTAGGAAGTTAGGAAGGAAAGATGGAAGGAAGGAAGGAAGAAGGAAGGAAAGGAGGGAGGGAGGGAGGGAAGGAAGGAAGGAACAGTCAAAACAGACGGGGTCAATTTGACCCGGGAGGACGACACGAAGGTTAAAGGAATAAAAAATAACCCTCCTTTACCTCAAAGTGTGAGAATCACCAAATCTCTCTCTGATTTTTATAGTTTGGACGACTTCGCTGCTCTTTCCACGTCTCTGTTGGGTCGTAGATGTCCGTGTTGGTCCACATGTGTCAGACTATCAACAGAGCGTCTGTGGCTGGATGTTAGGCCTGTTCTGTATGAGCTCAGGGTCCAGTCAGGATGTTGGACCGGTCAGTTCGGTTCAAGCGAGGACGCAGACTGGGCTGCTGCTGTTTTTCAGTCCAAACGCAAACATGGCAAAGACAAACAGAGCCGCCTGGCTGGCCGTCGCTGTCTGTGACAAGAAACAGTGATAAATAATTGGACTCTGTCTGTAGATTGAAGAGACGCTGCAAAGTGTTGCGTTTATATTTTTATGTGGTGGTAGAAGAAACAACTCAGATCCTTTTACTTTAAACACTTTTTCAATGTTACCCACTGAAATAAAATACACAGCCTCTCAACATACTTTCACACAAACTGCTGCTAAACAAAACAACACTCTGCTGTTTATTATCAGTATTACATGATGTATTATTTGTTTTGGCTCAGCATTGGTTTGGATATGTTTGGGAGTATTTACTGGTATGTTTTACACCTCTGATGATTCTGAGCTGCATGGTTTACATGTTTAGTGTGTAATACTATGATCAGATTTTTTTCCCTTAAGAATCTCTTGCTTGATAAATGGACTGAAATTGCTAATTAATTTTCATGTAACTAATTGATTGATGGTGAAATCATTGCAGCTCTAATTTCTATTAATATTTAGATTAATATTGTGGTTGTGAACATTATACTTTATATTTGCTCAAATACACGGTCGCCCCATAAAGTTGGAATAACATATTTTTTTACCTCTTTCCATGAAATGATTGTGATAATGTGATTTATTCTTGATAGATAAAGTGTAAATATTCTCAAAATTGTATTGATCAATCTCATTGCACCTGGTCAAAGGTGATTACTGATGTGAATAAATAGAAAATAAAAAGAGGAATGTGTCTGAAAACTAAATTATTCCAACTTTATGGGCGACTGTGTATGTATGTGTTTTTGTTTGAGTATTGGACCTCACTCTCTCTAATGCTCTGCTGGATTATCAGATAGATAGATAGATAGATATAGATAGATTTATACTTTATTGTCCCTGAAGGGAAATTTGTCTTGGACTCTGAGTGCTGAGACAGCTGCCGCCATAGTTAAAAAGAACAAAGAAAGTAAAAGTAAAGTTGCACATTTGCACAATAATAAATGATAAATGATGCAATGCTACACCAGTCATAGCAGACAATAATGCACCTCACGCTGTTTACAGTCTTATTTATTATTCTAATGGAGGTATATGGGACAAATGAATATTTAAATCTGTTAAACTTGCATATGGGGATTCTGTAACGTTTGCCAGATGGTAGCAGTTGGTATTCTGGATTGAGGATCAGGTGTTGCAAATGATGAGAACATAGAAACATTTCACAGGAATCTTTCAGCAATTTTGAGTCTGTGTTTCTGCCTCTATTTAACCATCTTAAAATAGAAACATAGAGCAATCGCCAATGATCAGGTTCCTTCTGTGCGTCTTATCCGGTGGATCTCCTGGCTGACACAGCGAGGAGGAAAAAAGGAGGACGGTGCATCAGTAAATCCTCACTAAGCTCCTTTTTCTTCGTGGCATCCATTTTTGGAGAGAAAGACTGACACAGAACTTCCATTACCATGTTGGCAGATCAAGCCTGCCAATAAAGAAGGAAATGAGACTAATTATTTCCTGAGTGGAAGTCAAGATTTTTCTGTGAGAGTCGAGACTTCGGGCCTGGAGGCTGAGCTCTGGATAAACACCCACCTGAGCTGTGCTGCTACCTGCGGCCAGATGCTCCGATAATCCCGACCGCCTCCCGCTCTGCTGCAGCTTCTCTCTGGTGTCCGTTTCTGCTCAGTCATCTTTGCTCGAAGGAAACCCGGCACATCCTGGAATCACTGCTGGATGAAAAACAAAAAAAAAGGTCTGCAACACATTATAAGGCTTCAGTCAAAGAAATGAGGAATAAAATCTGACATTTTCGCCCGTCGTCAAAGGATTCATCACTCACATCGATAACCGGCGCTGAGAGAAGAAGTCAAACACAGTTCAGGAAGTAAAGGAAGTGATTAAGTGTTCAAAACGCTCAATAGCTCAAATAGAAAAGAGTCTCAATAGGATTCTAATAATGTAGTTCACTGCCACTGACTGTTACCCTTTAACCCCAAACACTGTTACCCTTTACCCCCTCTGACACCTGTGACAACCCCTCCACTCCACTAGGAGCTCCTGTGTTTTTTGGTTTGGTTGCTGTTTTCCTTTGTTTTACAGGATCCAAGGCAGGGCGGAGTCTCGTCATATGCTTCATTGAACCACACCTGGGCCCGGTGTGGTTCTGCATAAAGCTGGCTGTTGCATGGCGTGTCTCTCTCTCCCCCTGGCAATGCAGAGCGGCTGTTTTGCTTTTGTTTTCTGACACACATCCATACATGCCTACACCACTGATTACTGACTACCACAATTATTTTTGTTGTACATTTACTACTTGTAAATAAATCCTTTTTCCTAAGTGGTAAAACACGTCTCGTCTGGTCTCCCATATTTGCCGCAGCCAATGAGCCGGGCTGTGACATATGTGGGCTCGTCTAGTCTTTGTTGACCCGGGGTTGGCGTGACGTCAGATCATCTGTAGAGTGGTAAGCGGTGCGCCTCGTTTTATGAATGAGTTGCGCAATCTGTTGGGAGACATGGACGAGGATGGTAAATTAGTTTTTTTGGATTAAGGCAAACTGCTGTAACGAGTTGTTGATTTGACTTGTGTTGTCAGGCTGGTGAAATGAAGAAGTGGAACAAAAAGAGAGGAAATAAGGAAAAAAGAAGGAAGCAAAGAATGAAAAGGACAGAATAAAGACTGAAAATGGATGAAAATAAGTGGGAATAAAGGAAAAAGGAGGGAAAAGAAGAAAGCAAGGAATAAATAGTAAAAAAGAAGAGGAAGGAAACAAGAAGAGGAAGATGAAATTAGAAAATGGAAGAAACGAGGTGAGGAAGGAAGCAAAGAAGGAAGTAATGAATGAAAATGGGAAAGAATTAAAAAGGAAAGGTAGCATATTTAGGTGGAAAGAAAGAAACAAGGAGAGCAGGATGGAAAGAGAGATAAAGGAATCAAAAAACAAAGGAAATAAGGTTGAGAGGAAATCTTAATATAAAGAAATGTGGAGGAGGGTATAGAAGAAGGGACCAATAAGAGGGGGAAGGAAAGAAAAAGGAATGGAAATACTAATAGAAGGGGAAAGCAATGACAAAAGGGAAGTAATAATGGAGGGGATGAAGGACAGAAAGAAAGGGAGCAGTGAGAAAAAATGGAAAAAAATTAAGATATGAATGAAAAAGGGAAGACAGAAGGAAACAAGGGGAGAAATAAAATCCAAAAATGAAAAGAAATAAAGAAAGACAAGGTGATAAGGAAAGGAGGAAAGGAAGAAGGTGGGGAAAAAGAGGAAATAGGAAGGAAACAAGGGGTCGAAGAAATGAAACAAAGAAGATAAACAGGTCAAGAAGAAAAGACATGAAGATGAAAGACAGATCCAGGTCTCTAGATAAAGTTTAATGTGATACAGAACATACAAACACAAACTAACCAGGAAGTGCAGGCAGTAAAAAGTGTAATATTTCCCTCTGAAACGAACAACCTGAGAGGATAAAACACATAAAGTCACATTAAATATTCAGCTTTTAGATTTGAGGACGAGAGCAGCAACAGAGCGCTCATTCTCTCCCGAGTGAGCGACTCAGGGTTTTTTTTTTTTTTTTTTACAGGATTTTCCCTGCATGCATTGCCCTCACGAGGAGTCGTGGGGATTTCTCTGCATTTGGCTGAAAAGGCGGCCTGTCAACACGCCCCGTCAACAAAGCCCCGTTTCCATGGAGACGCCCAAATAAGGGGAAAAAAGAGACGCGACCGATGGAGGCCAAATTGCATTTTCTTCTCCTCTCAAGTCAATTGGTATGAACAAGGGAGTTAGGTTAGAGGAGTTGATACTTTAAACATGTCATATACAGTTAAAGAAAAAAAGCAGCTGCTGGCATCGTCCTGACAGAGCGAGCGTTATTCACTGCTGAGCTTTTGTCCATCTGAGTCTCTCTCTCTCTCTTTCTCTCTCTCTGTCTCTCTCTCTCTCTCTCTCTCTCTGTCTCTCTCTTTCTCTCTCTCTCTGTCTCTCTCCTTCTCCCTCTCTCTCTCTCTGTCTCTCTCTGTCTCTCTCCCTCTCTGTCTCTCTCCCTCTCTCTCTCTGCACAGGAAAAAGAACTGTTAAAAAAAAATAAAAATCAACAACTGGAATTGTAAATTGCTCCGTCACAGATGGAAACACCATCAGCTTAATCACTTCAATCGTCCAGCGAGTGCAGCTTGAGGTTGGCGGTGTGGGGGGGGTTGGCTGTTCCAAAAAGTATATTTCCAAAACTTAATTTCATTTCTCAGATGATGAAATAAATCCATGTAATAACAACGAGGACACCCACAGCTCAGTGTGATCTCAGTGTGCTCATTATTATTTATTAATATTCAAAAAGAAGTGGAATTTAAAATGTTCTCCTTTCGTGTAAATCATGTGACAGAAAGTTTAATTCGTTTGACCTGAATCCCAGCTGGATGTTTTATCTGCAGCTTTTAAGGTTAGAAAATCATTTTAAGAACATTTTATATTCTTCTGATGGTTTTAATCATATTGAATCAAACCAGTTCAGCTCTTTAATGGGTTTCAATGGTTCAACACATCACTGAATTATCAGGCAGCTTCATCATGAATCTATAGTGGAAATTAAACTGACTTTAAGTTGAGACAAAGATGCTGCATGAGGTGAACTTTCCTCATCACGTTAAAGTTTGTCTGTACATCATGTTACACACATTTTTATTTTAATTTGTCATGTTTAAAAGTCACTGCTACTGAATTCATGTTTTTAAAAAGGGAAGACAAAAGCGTAGGCTTCAGTCTGCACCTTTTTTTCGGTCAAAGAGAATAAAAGAGAAAGAATAAATCATTTGTAAGACAAACATAAAGGGATGAGGAAAGAATGATGACATACTAATCGTTTTGTTTATACACTGAACAAAATGTTTTCATGAGCTGAACTCAAAGATCTTAAACATTGTCTTTATAGACAAAAGACCTATTTCTCTCAAATATTGTTCACACATCTGTCTAAATGTGTGTTAGTGAGCACTTCTCCTCTGGCCAGATAATCCATCCCACCTCACAGGTGTGGCTTATCAACATGCTGATTAGACAGCAGGAATATTGCAGGTGTGCCTTAGGCTGGCAGCAATAAAAGGCCACTCTGAAATGTGCAGTTTGGCTTTATGGAGGGGGTCTGGGGGGGGGTCAGAAAACCAGTCAGTATCTGGTGTGATCACTATTTGCCTAACCCTAACCCTGCTAACCCATCTCCTTCACATAGAGTTGATCAGGTTGTTGATTGTGGCTAACAGCTCAATCACACGACTGTTAATGGAGACTCACTTACTAAATGTGTATAAATATTAGTCTAATTTCACACTGAGCTGATAAAAAGCAGCAGAAGGAAAGTTTTAAAATACAAAGTCGTCGCTCTGGACTGGATTTAATGATTACAATCGCTGACCAGCAGGTGATGTTCCACTAATATTGTCCAGACATTTTTTATTGGACAGACATGCACGACTGAACATAACACTGACATGTTGTTGGATATAAAACCTTTTACAAACCCGTATGAGCGCTCAGAGCTCCTGTTTGTAAGTGTGCAGCAGTCTGAGGAATGTGTTGTCTATTACAAACCACCTCCTGTAATTTGGCACCAGCGTAAATTAAGTCCCATGTGGAGCGATGAGTCTCGTTCCTGAAGATTAACCCCTCTCACCCCACCTCCAAATGAACCTCCTGTTCCCTTTTTCCACACTTTTCCACTTTCATTGACTGCAGGAGGAGTTGAATTTCTCTCTCTGAATGTTCAAAGAAGGGACAATAAAGTCGAAGCGACAGACGGCCACACAGATCTCTCATTTCCCACTTTTTCATTGACATGCTAGAAAGTTTATAGATGTTTTTTTTATTTAAATTAAAGCCAGCAGCTTTCAAATCAACCACTTCACAAACTTTGAGTAGAAGAAACCAGATTTACAGCATTAATGAAATTACTTTCCCGATTGCACAGCGTCTTAAATCTGATTCACATTTTGCTGTTTGTAACGGCTTCATTTTAAAAATGTCTGCCTGTAAGAGGAAGAAACTCCACCATGTTTAACTTACTATATGAAAGCCTTTAGGTTATATCCTGATCATCAGACTAAATCACCATTTATTTCATTCATTCAGCTTCACGTTAAGTTTGTTTTAGGCCGATATTTTGTTTTTTTTTGCCTAAACAAAGCAGCTGCTGCTCTTCAGGATTTGTGACACTGTTTTACAGCTGCGGGAAAAAAATATTTTTGGGCTGCTGTCGGACCCAGAAGTTGTAATTACACAGTTTGGCCACCATGTCAAATTGTCGCACTTCCTGGCGGCTTGGGAAGACCCATAGACTGTATATAAGAAATGGACGTAACATCTGTGACGTCACCCATTGGTTTGTGGACTGCTGCTCGAAGGCCAATAGTTTTGGATCTGGGCAGCGCCATCTTGAAAATTTCAGGTGCATGCCGGGAAAAATATAAGCACGGATTCTACTTATATGGGCATCAGGAGGAGCATGAGGCGCCCTCCTGAACCTGTGAACCAATCAACCTGTCAATCACCACGTAGCCACGCCCTAATGCATACCCTGCTTTATCGTCACATATAAAATCAGGGAGGCCAAAATGTCCCAAATGAACATCATACTGCATTGAAGAAGGCTTTAAACTAGCGATTGAGACCATAAACACATTTTGAAAACGTTTACTGAGGTTAGAAATCAAGTGAGAAGTTGGTGAATTCTCCATTGACTTGTATAGAGACGGAAGTCCTTTTGACACCAAAACGGTCGCCCCCTGGTGGCCTTTTGATAGAATGCAGTTACTTCCTCGTTGGTCTCATTTCAGAGGACCAGAACTCCCCGCCTGGGAAGACCCTGTGTTGTTGTTCAAAAGCCTGTTTTTGACGGTGTTTTTTTAACTCTAGCCAGCTAAATAATGCTTTTTCATTCTCGCCTATAAAGTTCTGATTGGACGATTGGCCCTTAACCCTCACATACTGTTCATATTCTAGCCTCTACACCCAGTAACATTCACAAATTCCCCCTCCAGTCATCAATAAATGTTTGATTAATCCTTAATTAGAGTGTATTCTATTTATTTATGGAAAAAAATAACATTTACAACCACTATTTTATGATCCAGGAGAACATTTTATAGAATATGAAGAACTTAACATGTTTGAATGCTAATTTTTGAATTTTGTTATAATAAAATAAGTCAAATTTGGACATCAACTGCACAAATTAACATCAATTATGTATTTATTTCCATTTTTGTGTATTTAGAGTCACATTAATCAAAGTCCACCTAGAGGAAATGTGTATCTTGGGATTTTACAGCTCTTAAATGTAAAAAAAAAATGGGTCAAATTTAAGCCTGAACAGTATGTAAGGGTTAAAATAGCCCAACAGCAGACCTGTATAGTCTGTCGGTGGTATTTTCAGAGTCTGGAACCTTTTTGTTTCTTTCTCAAAGTGTAAATCTGTGTTGGTAACTAACCGAATTTAGCGTTTAATAAAAAAAAAGATTTCTTTACTTTAATTATAAACTGTGACATTTTGTGGAAGTTTTGATTCATTCATTAATTTTTACCTTTTATGAGTTCTTGTCTTTGTTGGTTTTACTTTGCACATTGAGTTTGGAAGAAAAGCTATTTTGTTAAACTGCATTGGTCTAATTTGACCAACTCAAGCTCCACTTATTAGCTTTATTATTTTTCCTTTTTACTGCTTTCAACTGTATCACATTGCACTCAACAAATGGTGTCGCTCAAAGGCTCAAAGTCTCAAAGTCAGTGAACTTTGAGTTGAGATCATTTTTGTCAAGTAGGTCAAGAATAAACTTTCACTCAAATATTTTCTACTTTTCCAAACAAATGAAGGCCGTTAAACACTTTTACATGCATGTTTAAAACTTGTAAACATATGTAAGTAAGGTTACAGATCTGTGTAGCGTTGGCGGAGAAGCTTTGTGGATGAAGATTGATATCCAGCAAACCAGCGGAGGCCTGTTTGGGTGTCTGAAGTGACTAATGTCTTCCATGGTGCAGAATGATCCCCACAATCCTCTTGTCTTGTGGGCTGAGGTGTCATTATTACTGGAGCACAGTGTGAGTTTCATTGTGGCGTTTCTCTGCTGTTTTTGTTGTTGTGGAGCAGAAAAACCAGTCGTGCACTGAAGTCGACGCGTCTGCCACCAGACCGCCGTCTGCCAGGGGATTTTCAGACCAGAGGGACGACTACTCCTTCTCTCTTTTTACTGTGCGGTCGAGTAATTCGATCCAAGCCTCAGGAACAAGACAAGGGCTAATAAATGGAGGCTGTACAGTAGCACCTACTGTAAGTTTACAGCCCTGCCGCTCTCCCTGCTGTACCAGATCCAGATGTTTGGTGAAGTCTGGATAAATATAGACTCTGTCAGGAGCTGTGAAGTCCCGGCTAGTTCTGTAAACATTTTCCTTACCATAATTTGAATTTTATTATAAATTTACAGTGTAACAAGCCAGTGAAAAGCAGCCACGTTCAGCAATAAACAAGAGAGCGGCTACTGAACATGAAGACACAAGTGCTTTCAGCTCAGCAGGCAGTTTGCTTTTCAGACTCAAAACTATAAATGTGCCCCACAGTGACTCCAAGTACTGCAATCCTTTACTTAGTGGCAATAACACTGGGAGACGTTTAACTAAAGGGGAAAACGTTTTAACAGAAAAGGCACCAAAAATCTAAAATAAAAGTGCAGAAAGTTCAGACTCCTCGTGACTTCAGATCAGTTGAAAAGAAAGAAGGAAAGATATGACTGATATTTTATTATCTGAGCAAAAGTAAACAGATATTAGCAGTAAAATGTTCACGAGAGAGAAAAACAGTTTATTTCCACTCAGATTAAAGGGAGGTTTCATGCTTTCAGATCAGTGGCAGGAAAAAAGGAAGAAAGAATCGGGGAAGAAAAAAACCCAGTAATCAGTAAATCCAGCTGTTGATTCTTTACATAACAGAGTGAAATGTGTCTGAAACAGAAAAGTGAACATCAGACGTTCAGTCTTGTTGTTTTATTGTTTGATTTTAATAACTCTGGTTTCAGACTGTACTCCTGATGAAGACCACATGATATGATTGAAAGCTCCGGATCAGCTATGAAACAAACCTCACTGTGATTCTTTTCTCAGTTTCTGTGGATCAACAATGTATCTTGTCGTTTAGTTCGGACTTTTGACTTTTGTGACTCGTCAGATAAATGCAGTAAAAAGTTTTTAAAAAAAAAGATATTTATGCAGTAAAAGTTTCAGAAATTGTTAACTAGAGCTGCAATAATAAGTAAATAAATCAGGTAAAACATAATTTACTATTTCATTACTTGAATAATTGTTGTAGCCATTCCCTAAAGTACTTGTGAACTTTAAGACATTTTAACGAGCATTTCCTATTTTATACATGCCGTTTAACTATTATAGTTAATATTACTATCTCCTTATGTTAATGTTATATTTTTATCTATGTTATTTTTATTTATTTAATGATGTGTTTGCACACATTGGTGTTTTGGTGCTTAACAGTCAACCAACCAAATCAAGAAGCAGTAGTCCTGAATACAGAAAATATAAAAAAGGAAGAAAGTTTTTCTTCTATGCTAATGTTACTTTTTTTACGGTAATGTTAGTTTTGGCTTTATGCTAACGTTATATTTTTATTTTCTATGCTAACGTCACTTTTTTATGCCAATGACATTTTTTTATCTTCTCTACTAATGTTACTGTTTTCTATGCAAATTTTACTTTTCTAATTTTTATACCATTTTTATTTTTTTTATTTCTATACTATGGCTACTTTTTTTATCTTTCGTGCTAACGTCATTTTGTTATTTTATATGCTAACGTTATTTTTAAAATATTTTTTATTCTGATGATATGCTGAGTTTACACAAATGAGTTTGCATTAGTGTTTTGGTGCTTAAGAGTCTTGAGAAGGAAGAATATTACCATAAAAATAAAAAAATATATAATCTAAGTTTATCTTCTATGCTAACGTTACTTTTTCTATTCAGTTTGTCTTTTTTGTTTTTATGCTAAAGTTTTTTGTTTATTTTTTAAATCTTCTACACAAATGTTAAAATGTCAGTTTTGGTTTAAAGTTATGTTAAATCATTTGCACAAACCTTAAATTAAATAGGAGCCATCAGTCATTTATATTCCTATCTTTGAGTAAAGATGCATTGAAGTAAAGATCTGGAGTAACTGTACTTTATTACTTTCTACCTTCTGCTCCAAATATACACATTTTCCTATGAAGATGTGAGGTCAGGCCGGATGATGAGGACTTCTTTAATCGCTTCTGGACCCATCGAACATTCCTCCCTCCACATTTTTAAGAGCTGTCTGACTTTTACATCCTGCAGCCATGAGCCTGGCCTCCGGCAGCAGCAGCAGCAGGTTTCTGTGGCTCCCCGCTCTGCTGCAAGTGGAAAAAACGGAGGCGAGGGAGGTCACGTTATTAAAAACCGACTCCACTACTGCTTATTATCTTCTGTCAGACTCAGCCTGTGTTTTTCAAGAGGTGTGGACATGGGAGTATTTATGAGCGCTGTTTTTAATAGACTGTTCCTTTTAGACTCAAACAAATGCCTCTCATTATATCCCGACTGAATTCGCCATAACTACAGTAATGGCTGGTGGCAATTCTATGATCCACAACTGCAGACCATTAACATCTTGGTGTAGGAGTGTTAATCTCTCGCACTTTCAGCCATGTTCCCCAAAGTCGGACTGGGACTGAGACTGCCTTTACACTCCTGGTTTGGCCTCTCTCAGACGTCAGACTTTCAGGTTAACCTCCTCACCTGGCCCTCATATCCAGACGTCCCGTTAGAGAAGCCGGAGGGGGGGAATAAGTAAATAAAAAGTGAGCTCACAACTGGGCAAACTGCAGGAAACCTCCGAGCTCCAACCGGCGAGAGGAGAGAGCATGCAGGCCGGGTGCCATGTTTGGAATAAGGAAAAGAAAAATTGAAGTCTTTTTGAAGGGACAAGGTTAGAAGAATGGTTTTGGTTTATTTTCCATAATCACGATGTTGGAATGCGTATAGGTCTCTTTTTGAGAGATTGGCCTCTTCGTCATCTTATTAGCCAAAATGTGATGAGAGGATTGGCACTGGAATCCTCTCAGAGAGCAGAGAGAAGTTAGGAGAGCAGCAAGTACTCTTTTATTGTCATCGATTTCTGTTTAAAAGGTTTATTTTAACCCAAGTGTAGCGCTATAAAGTTCTGTTATGTTTCTCTCCCCAGGTCAGTATGCCAAATTACTACAGTACCCATAAGCCCTGGTGGCTACATCTGGAGACTTCAGGGTTTCAGAAGCAGTCTGTGTTAAGTCATTTACAGTTGGAGCTTTTCAAGCCTTGAATTGACACTCATTTCTTGCATTTCTGTAAGAAACCTCAAATCAGATCTTAATACCTCTTTCACACGATGTTGGACGAATGAGACGGATCGGAAAGATTTTCATGTTAACTTCTTGTGAGCGTTCACATCATCTTCAACCTGTTCCTGACAACTCAGGAAGGTTGAACATTAACTGAGTTGGTTGTGTGCATTGGCAAAATGAGATTACATACATTTAATTTGGGTCCACGTTGAATGGAGGACTTTGGCTGGTGTGGTTTGGTTTTCAGGCACTTCTGTATTATTAAATGCCAAGTCGAATATATATCAGTCTTTTCTGAAATAAATCCCAGTTTCCCTCTTACTTTGACTTGGATGTTGATGTGGAACTTTTTATCAACTGAAATAAATCAACCAAGTAGTATGAAAACATCTCCCGTCAAACGATACCTGCAATCGATCTCGACTTGCTCACAGCCAATCAACAAGCGTTCTTGGATTTAATGCGACATGTGATTGGTCCACTGCCACAGTAGCTACAACCCGTCTGTGGTGGTGAAGTCGTGGTGAATCTGAGTTAGCGTGCTTAGCAGTTCAGCAGCCAAGATGCCTCCTAAACGCTCTAAAGTGTGTCTACACTACACGCATGTTACACCGGATAAAAGACAGAGACCTACATGTGTTAATGGGAATCTGATGAAGGACTCAGCTGGTATCAGGATCACTTTAATGGGACTTGGATTGGTACTGGTATCATAGTTTTATAAATCATGCCCAGCCCTACCACAGGTGGCCTTAAGACCCACAAGACAACTGAGGAACAATATTTCTCAGTCATTGTTGACTGAAGAAATTTTTAGTTTAAAACAACAATGATATTTTAACCGGTGGTTTCACCCCAATGAGTCAAAAGATAAATCTGTTGGGTCATAAGATTTGAATTGCTGGACATTTATCCCTTCGGGTCTCTACAAATGATCCAAAAAAACAATCTGATGATGAAGAATTAGACGTAAGTTGCACTGGTCATGTGAGAAGTTGTCAGGTATTTTAGGGGGTTGAAAGTCCAAAAAGGCAGACAAAAAAAAGAAAGAAATCTAATTGTGCTTTTAAAGCCCAGCTTGAGTAGTTTTGAGGTTACATCGTTTACAAGGTTTACATGTTTGTCATAATTATCTGACTCATTTTCTCTCTTTAAGGAAATTTAGGACATCAGATGTAGACTAAGTGGTGATTTTGTCAGGCAAGCAGCCGTTGATGTAGATGCAGACTGCCAGCAGCTACCTGGACTGAATTTCATCGCGAGTGTAAGTGCAAGTGTTGACTCGCATACTTTCCATCATTTACACTGATTCAGTATCTGGACTCGCTCACTGTTTCATCAATGAGCCGACTAACTTTTCCAATATTGACTGTTATGTTAGTCATTCTGCAAACACTATTTACGACTACTGGAACCTGCAGCTATGAAAATACTAGTTTCTTAAGCTCAACAAATCCAGGTGAATCACTCCCACTTTATTCAGCCATTACATCACACTTTCTCAACACAAACTCACAAATGGGCCTGAACAGAAGTGCAGACAAATTTGCTAAAATATGATGTGTTGTGAAAAGGAAAGAGCCATGATACTCTGCTTAATTAGTGCCTGTTTTTTTTCTAAATCTCCCACATTTTGAACATATATTTTGAAGCATGGCAAGGAAAACTTGCAAAGGTCAGAGCAATTATTGCACAAATGAATAAGAGCAGTGTAGGTATGGCATGGAGTTCAAACATAGCCCTGCAGTCTGCAGTAGGGGTGGCCAGGCTGCTTGGCATGACCAGCGATGACGTGACACGTCAAATAAATGTCCACATACAAACCCGGTCCACACAAGAAAAATGTACTTGCCTTTCACTTAAAGAAGTCGGCTCTTTTGCTCACTTTCTTGCAGCTTTCTGGCCTTTTCAGAATGTAAAAGTGTCACAGGTTGTAACTGTCCCAGTGTTGGGTCGCTCAGCAGCCAGAAGGTGCTGAAATCAATATAATCTGCAGGAAAAACTGACTTCAAACAGACTGTAATCCCACTGAAGACTATGCAGGGTGGAGAGATGTGTCCTCATTTACTGTCCAAAGTTAACTTTTTAGGATAAAATCTAAATCTGGTTGTGTAGCAGCCAACAGGAACAGCCAAACTGAGACTTTCTAAATATGCTGCTAAACTTTATTCATTGATCAAAGAAAAATCTTTCTATCATGTGTTGCTTCACCAGAGAGATTTAACACCCAATTAGCAGCTTCATGCTCATTAGCAAAAGTTATCACTACATTAGCACACTAGTGCCTGTTGGTTTTCAGTGAATTCGCTCCTCATCTTGTCATTTAAATTCTGTCTGGATTTTAAAGTGAATCATATGGAAACATCTCTCTTATTAACAGTAACTACAACATATAGGCCTCTTTGAACCAATATGACAGAAAATAATAAAAACATGAGGTGAGGCGCCATGAAAGCTCATTGGGTCTGTTGTAATGTCAGCTATAGGCAGACACATTTTTACACCGCCTACTGTCTGCTTGCAGTCAGGTAGCACATGACCACATGAAAGTACAGATGTAAAAGCACCCAGGACACATTGGCTGCGTTCAGACTGCACGCAAATCTGATTCAAATCTGATTCCTTCTCAAATCCAATTTTTGGGCCTGACTGTCCACACTGTTTTTAGCAAGTGTCCAAATGGGATTTGGCTCTGTTCAGACTGGGCCACATTAATGACCAATCTGACAGGTTGCTGTGGCAACGTCGTCGGAAGCGGAGGCGTCATCTAGCGTGTATTGTGTGAGCTCATATAATTGCGACAGCGACAGCAACAACAAACCCTCAAGCTTTGCTTGAACGGAGCCATCTCCCCAAAGATTAAGCATTTGGTTTCATCCTCTGTCCAAGGACTGATGTTGACGTCCTCCATTGCCTCCATTGATATCAGCTAGCAACAACAACTGGAATAAGCGCGGGTCTGGTGTCGCATAGAGTGACGTAGCGTAGAGACGTAGAGAGACGTCACGGACAGTCAAATCCGATGTGAGTGATTGGAGCTGTTCAGACTCAGACACATCTGTCCAAACTACCTCCCAAAGGTGGATTTCATGTGATTTCCATCTGGTTCCAATTTAGATCGGCTAAAAATCGGATTTTGGCTTGCAGTCTGAACGCAGCTATTGAGGACATATTGTGATCCGATTGGCCAAACCACCTCCAGAGGTTAATAGGAATGCATTGTGACCACATTGAACACAAGCGTATGTGCAGTTGAACTGTCAATCCATATGAACGACAACGTGAATGGAAATACGTAATCGCATGAGACTCCAAACCAGCTAGTGAGCTAAGCTACTACCAAGAAAGCAGCTAGAAAGTTCTCAAACATTCATGGATGGAGTCCAGAGTCAAAGTGTTGGCTTCCGTACAGCCCGGTTTCATTGATGGCTGCCATCTTTTTTGTTATTTTTTTGTACCTGCACAAACGAGACGATAATGTAATAAAATACACTACCATAAAATGTTGGTGCAATTCTAGCATACACATGTCAACATAGAGAATAAAGATACCAAACAATAGAAATAAAACAGGTATTTCAAGTAGCTGTAACAGAGAGATCAAATATAAAGAGAACAACATAAAACCACTGGAGTATGCATTATAACATGTTATAAAAGCAAATATATGACATGTAGTGACACTGTTAAAAGCATGTAAATAAAAGGATTGAGAACTGAGTAAAAAAGAACCCTTTCCTCTATTCATACCTTTACATTTTTAGCACCAGGTAACTCAGCAGAGGGTTTTATTTTTAGTCCAACTCGTTTACATTTCGGTGTGTAATGAAGCTTTACGCCTGCAGGGGCTGCTGGCAAACTTTTGGCCTTTTAAATCCAAAAATCATCCAGCCCAATAATACTTACCAAACATAACAAATGACTGTTTGTGGAGAGTTTATTAAATGACTCTTAGCCTACAACAAATTCCTCTTGTAACAATGACTGACTTTACAATTGACTCCTTGTTCTTTTTTAATTTATTTAAGAGCTGAGTGTAAGTTGCTGCTGACAGCTGCGGTCAGCGTGTCTGCTGGCCCTCGCCTCGGTTTATTCCCCCAATCAAGCCTCTAACCTCACGCCCCGCTTGATCGGTAATGTCATCTAAACATCACCAGTCTGAACGGCCGCCCACACCCTGCAGTTACCCTAGTAATTGTATAAAAAGTCAGTTAATCAGCGGGGCAAGTGGCGAGCGGGGCTGAATCATCTCATCTGGACGGCCACCAGCCAAACGGGGACGCGAGTGTTTGTGGGGTCCAACCCTTCAGGGAGACGTTGAGCTCCACATCCAGGACTCACTTTTTCCCCCCCTTCAACTTCACATAAGTATTGAAAGTCTCTACCTACTTACCTGCCTGCCTCCTCACTGACTGACTGCACGGTGGAAAATCAACACATCTAATGACACCTTGATTCAGGGTTGAGGATGTGATCTCCCGCCCCGCCCCTCCCCCGACCCAGACTATAAACAACAACCTGCCAGCTCTACCTGGGGAGAGAAAACCAACAGGCTTAATGACACCTTTATTAGTCATCTGGTGAGACGCCCCTGGTGGCAAAGGCTCTCCCCACTGAGCTCTGGAAACTCTGGATCACTGTGGCCGCTGACTAACGCTGTGTTTACATACCAGAGAGGGCCAACACACTGCCGAGGCCTCGGGCGGCCACCGCTGCTGCTCACAATCTTTCCTCATGATTACTTCTTGCATTTTTTGCATATTTACAGGTTCATGATATGGTTATGAACTATATTTGTCTGGCATACCCACTGCCCCAGCAGATTTTAACCCTAAGTCATTGGATGTGTTGCTAAGGAGTCATATTGCTTCTTTTTTTCAGGACTATTCAGAAATATTAGTTTGCATGAAAATAGTTCCACACATCCACTGGGAGATTTTTTTGTCTTTACATGCAGCAGTTTTAAATAAAGCACAAATCTCTACATATGATTGGATAGAGGAGCGTGTTCATGCATTCTGAGCCTAAGTGATTTTCATTCATTTGATCACTCTGATCACTTGTAAAGCAAGAATATTTAACTTAACCCTTACATACTGTTCATATTCTGACTCATAATTAGTCTCTATACCTAATCCTTAGAAGAAAGTTGGGTGTTTTAACAGCTCTCACATCAGCCACACAGCCAGAGATCAGAGAAGAATCACATCTAGAACCACATGTGATCAGATTTGGTCTGTTCACACTTGATCTGGGTCACAACCCTAACCCTAACTTTGAACTAACAACACTTGGAGAAACTGATCATTAGTCGATAGAGATACATGAGAGACATTTTACTTTGACTTAACGGTGACTCAACCTCACTGTGTGGTTTATAAAGGAGTGCAGTGACTCAGAGCAGATACTGTGCTACTGATCTCCTACCTGACATGAGCTCATTCATCAGCTAACTTTAGTCAGATGTTACAAACACACAGAGTCTCCCACAACCAATGATCTCTGACTAAATGAATGTAGGAGGTCACAGAGCCGAGCGAAGGCCTGATTATTATTACTTGTGGCATTTTTGGGGCATTTTTCTATGTTTTGGGTGGAGTTTGTGTTTCAGAAAACAGGGTTCTCATGTGCAGTCATGTTGTGTTATGAAATAATGTAAAATGTTTGGCAGGCAGTCACATAATTAGGAGTATAGGAGTTGTGGAAATGCAACATCTCAAGTTGCCATGATAGCACCACAAACAGAGCGAGTCTCCATGCAGAAACACAGCTCTGCACTTCCTTCTCTTCATACCGCTGAGCTCTGCAGCAGCTTCTGGACTCCAAACAGCAATCAGCAGCGAGGGCGGCCGGCCAAGCCGAGTTACACGTTTATAAGCAATTAAAAAGCGATTTATCATCCTCTTCTTAAAGGTGCCTAACCACAGTCACACAGTCGCCTGCGTCTGCGGTGGAGTTTCTAAATGTGCTCTGCAGAGTGGCCCAGATTTTAATGAAGAGGAGAAAACAGTCTGCTGCTAACGCTGTGACCCGACAGGCCAGAAACATCACCACAGAAACACTAATCCTGCTTACCGACTGCTGTTTCATGTGCAGACACGTACATGTGCATCATAATGTACCTATTAGCAGATTTAGAGTAAAGCTTCACTCTGATTTATACGTTTACATCCTATAAACAAGTTCAGATTATAAAGACACTTTCAAGTCATGATGTTAACATGTCAGATGGATTTTGGGCTTATTGATGGTTCCTGTTCATCTGTCACAATGAAATATTTCCATCCACATAACTACACTTGTCCTCTGATTAGTCAGCAGCAGGACAAAATGTCTCTCTGTCCAACCTGAGTCTCTGCATGGCTGTGACAACATTTCAACAGCAGTCAGCGGCACAAAATCCAACCTGAAAGGCATAAATTATCTTTGTCTTTGTAGAAAACATTCACCAAGATCTGTTTGAATCACACCTGCTATGAAGAGTGTTTGGATCCTATCAGGTGTATAACAGCAGGGATTATCTGATCTGTCCAATGGGAGGAAATTAACCAGCAACTTTGGTCATTGATTCATTGGTTCTGTCACTTTTTAAGCATATAACTGTTGGTCTGAAAAAGGCCAGGATCATCTTGGGCTAAACAATAAATCAATGAATCGAGAGAATAATCAAATTCATCAATAATGAAATTGAAAGGCAGTTTCATCTGAAATCAGGTGACTGAAAGTGAGTTAACCTGTGAGACATTTCAGTGTTTGCCAGCAGCTGATGAAGAGGTGAGTGGGTTCAGGAGTATTTAACCTTCCTCCTCCTCCTCCTCCTCTTCCTCACAGTAGCCTTCAGCAGCCTGCAGCGGTTTGTCGAAGCAGAGCTCATTTAGTGTTTTACACTCTGCTTTAAATGACTTTGAGTTTCCTGAGAGCGACCAACACGCCCATGGAGGCGACAGCTTCGCCCTCCGTCTGTAACCACGACACCACAACAGCAACATGACAACATCACACTGCCGGCTAATATGGATTCCTCTCCGTATGAGAGGCCATAAACTGGATTAAAAACAAGACTTGACATGTTGTATTTTATTATTACAGTGTAGACAGGATCTGAAACTACCAATAAAATGTTAAAATGTGTCTTGAGGCTGAAATTGCTGCCATATTGAGATGATCACAGCTTATTCTTGACCTTTGGGAACATTGTGTGCACTTATTCAACAGTTTTTCTTCAATATAACTACCAATATTCATTGATAGTTGAGTCAAAATTATTGTTTTATGATGTGTAACTAACTTTGTATATCATTTATTGTTTGTTTTGGTCACTTTTCTTCTGAAGTCTGTGAAGCAGTTGAATGAATGCTGCTGAATATTCACTATTCTGTCTTTTCTATCCACTGTCCTACACAATAAATACACAATAACTTCATCACTTTAAGTGTGGCAGGACTTCAAATTGGATGTATGTAACAGTGTTTATCTGTATGCTCTCTTTTTAATAAATAAATAAATATAAGTTAGTAAGAAAAGGGACATTACAGTATGACTAAAGCACTGACTGCCAAGCATTTAATTGCACAATTTGTCGATCTTTCCACTTTGGCAGCCTCCTCTCTCCACATTAAAGAGACATGGATTAAGGACACTGGTGTAAAGATTTCAGACGAGTTAAAGATGAAAAATTTGGATAAGATTAAATCAGTGTGTGATTAACATGAGACTCCAACTCATTCAGTTTAAAGCTTCACTGAACAGAATTGGGTTTTTTTGTATCTTGAAGAAATTCGGTACACTTTGTCTAATTCCTGAGTTTCTTATTGATCATAGTAGGAAGGAGAAGTGTCACTTGGACTTTATTACATTGGACTATACTGTGTTGTGTTGCATTGCAGTGTGCTGTGATCCACCAGGTTCATTTTCTTCCCTGGCCCTCCTTGAGCTTTCTGTCTCGATTCCTGACGCTCATTCCAGTCATTACACAGATTGAATGTTCATCTTTTACTGTGAGCTGCCAGTTAGTTTGTTTTATTTTATTTTTTCCTGTTATATTGTGTCGTTGTGTTGTTTATTTTGTTCTCCATGTTGTGGAAAGGCAACATTTTCATTGCAGAATTGAACTGAAATTGAATAGCAGCGGGCCGATCATTGATCCCTGTGGAACACATTAAAGCGATGGTTCGGCGTAATTTCGACCTAGCGTCATATGCACCATGAGGTCTATCTAATCACAGCCTCAGCCCTTTTTTTTCATTTGGTCGCAAACTGGTGGAGTCAGAGCCATCAGCCGAATGGCTTTGTACAGGCGCTAACGGACCCACCAGTGTATCTCGTACATTACTCCACTAATAATGCCTGGATTGTTATCAAACTTCTACAGTAGTACAAATAGGGTCTTTACTCATAAATTGATGCATTGGAACGTTTGTAAGTACACCAGGAGTTTATTTAGCTGTAAACATCTCGCGCAATCACTAAAATGCTGTGTGGTTGCACGAGATCCCGCACAGATCTCTAGATGTGCTGTGCGGGATCTCACGTGACCACACAGGATTTCAGTGGTTGCGCGAGATTTCGACGATGTTTACAGCTTTAGCAGGATCAGCAGAGTAAAGCCATCAGGTAAGTGTTATTTTAATAAACTCCTGGTGTACTTATAAACTTTCAGCAGAACAATACGCGACTTTCTGTTGATTTCAGGTGTTTTCATTCAGGTTTGATGGCACAAATTCAACCTGTGCTTCACGAGAGGCATCAGTCCGTCTGCAGAGTGGTGCTCAGTGGGAGCACCATGATTTCACTGCAGGTGCGCCGGTTGGTTGGTTGGTTGGTTGGTTGGGTGGTTTGGGTTTCGCACTGAGCTGTTTGTTCCAGTGGGGCCATGTGGGAGGAAATGCCCCATTTGTAAAGTGACCATCAGTCATAGTGACAGACCTGAGATGAGTGCAGAGCTGAGTGAGGCCATTCAGGCTGCTGCGAGACACAACCATCTCTGTTTGAAGCAATTATGGATAAACAACTCGGGGCGTTCGCCAGCGCACCACTTCAGACCTTACACACTAACCCAAGAAAACACACATGACCAGTCCTGCACACAGCTGTGGGAGAAGTACTGAAATCTGTATTTACCTCAAAAAGGCAAAATGTAGTCAACATTTTACTGCTAATACTTCACCAATACTACAAATGTGTATTCCAGAGTGGTATAAACTTCTGAGATCAAACATTTAGGCCTGTAATTAATTATTACTGTCAATTAAACTTCATCTGTAGATTATTTTCTTTGGTCTATTAAATTTCAATAATGAGGGTCAATGTTTCCCTAACCCGTCCAATTCAGTTTACTGTCACAGAGGAACAAATACACCAGAAAAGATTCACATTTAAGAAGCTGGAATCAGAGAATTTTGACATTTGAACTCAAAATGATTAATTGCTTATCAAAATAGTTGGCAATTAGGTCATTTGGCAACTAATCAATTAAATGTATTTAGTAAGTATTTAGTAACAAATCCCCAAAAATCACATTTTATCTCTTTGTTTACTTGTTCAATTAGACTTTGTGAATCACGTTATGATCTAGTGTCATTTATGTAATTCCTTCAAGTAATTTTTCCTCCTTATTTTAGAATTAAACGTAAATATCAGAATCCGTTTTTTTTTAAAGATCAAGAATGAGAAGTAACTGTTTAACCGTAGAGAGTTAATTCCTCTTTTTTTGACAGTATGAATCCATCAAATGTCCAGAATTATAGAGGAAATTACCTCAACTTTTCATTATCATTTAATCTTGACTCATTATTTAGTCTATAAAACATCAGAAAACAGTAAAAGTGCCAATCACAACTTTCTAAAGTACAATGTGACGTCATGTGGTTGGTTTGTAGGTTTGTCCAAAACCCAAAAAGACTTCACTATATCTCACTGTTAGAAAAGGAAAAGCAGCAAATTATAGATTGATTGTTTAACAAAACAGTTGGCGATTCATTTTCTTTAAACCCAAAAATTGCTGCAGCTCTTAATATCGAGCACATTCCTCCCTCCATAGAAATTAGAATCAAAAAACAGAAAATACAGTAAAAGTAACTGAGCTGAAACCTGGACCACCTCTGGCTGCTCAGCAGAAAATCCGTAAACACTCTCTAATAACCAGACAAACAAACAGAGAGAGTTTATAAGCGTGTATCTCTGCGCAGAGCTGTAGCAGCAGCGGTGATGGTGGTGGTGGCTTGGCAGGTTTGTTGGTCTGTGGCGGTCCTTATTAAGACTCTGGGCTCTTCAGCGAGCCCCGTCATTAACCTGTCAGGTCTGATGAGTGTGTGGACGCAGACTGAGAGCGCCTTCAGAGCGGCCGGTTGGTCGACCCGCCGGCCGCAGAGCAAACTGACGGTGGTCCGAGCTGCAAACCACAGCGGCTTTCACCCCCAACCTCCTCCTCCTCCTCCTCCTCCTCCTCCTCCTCGTCTGACGGGAATCCACAACACCTGCCACCGTCTGCCTGGTCCACATGCACAAATAAATACACACCGGCACGCAAGCAAACAGTCCAAACACACACATGTACACAGGAGGTAATACCTGAGTACATTTAGTACTGAACAGCAGCAGAGGTTAGATGTTTTATTAGAGTATTTTCACTTAAGGAGACTTTCAACACATGGAAATACTACAGAAAAGTACAAGTACCTCAAACTGTACTTAAGTAAAGTATTTCATTACTTTGCACAACTGTTGCTATCGAGCTTAACTTATCTTAGCTTTATGTTGGCTTGCATATAAAACCATCTGCATCCTCCACCAGACCTTCAATGAAGAGAACAACCTGAATGTTTGAGGAGGGTCGGAGTCTCAGCTTCAGCAGAAACAAAGCGATCGAGCTGCTGCATCAGACAAAAGGAAAGTGAGAATGCTTCACCTCTGCAGACCTCAGGGTTTATCTGAGGTCCAGAGACACACAATTCATCTGCTAAACTGTTTGTTTTATCGGCTCAGTCTCAGTTAAACCCCGAGTGTTTCCCAAAGTCGGCTGTTTATTGAAGGAACATGTTCAGTCAGTCAGTCAGGGTCTCGCTGTGGTTCACACACGTGTAAAAAACACTCAAATTTTGCTCCATTTCATGTTATTTTCCACCAAATGCTGCAGCTGCTGCAGCTGCCAGGTGCACCTGAGCTTCAGTTAACTACATAATTGGTTTGGCTGCGTTATGTGATTGAATCCTGTTAACCTATTTCCTCTCGTCGCAGCAGGCAGCAGGCTCCACCCTTCACCGAGCTCAGACTCAAGGTTGAAAATCCACACGCCAGCCTCGCCGAGGATTATGGGTCATTATGAGCCGTCGGTCCCTCGGTTCTCCAAACAAACTCTTAATAATATCCGAGAGTTCATTTCACTGGTCTCTGCTGAAGAAGTGCTCGGATCCTTTAATTATATAAAAAGCAGTTTCATCACAAAGGAACATCAATCAAACCTCTGCTGCAGAGAATAAAGAACAGTGACTCCGTCTGAACTGTGTGGAAAGTTTTGATCATACTGGGCTTTTGAAATGACATTTGCACCATTTTTTACCAAAAGTACGACTGAATGCTCCTGAAAATGTCAAATGGTGTAACCACAAAAGAATGATAAATATTACATATTTTATCACCTACAGTGTATTTAAGTGGACTTATACTAATAATACTTCATTTAAAACATGTAAATGGTTACTGATCTCCATGGTTACCAGAGTAAATGTAATATTGAGAACAATTGTATTCCATTACCTTTATTTAATATAAAGTTATAATGTAAGATCATGCCAAACTAGTTGATATGGTGTTTTATTGACTATTTACTGTTTTTAAGCAAGTTGAATTATTTGGTACAAAGTTTTTATGGTTACACCACTTAGACATTTTTGCCATAATCCTCTAATATATTCTCTCAAAATGGATTAAAAGTAGAAATTTGATGCTGGGTCCACAAAAAAAGAATGTGTGCAAGTTATTCATACGTTTATTTTCACATTTTAACCCTTTAAATTTAAACTAAACCACATGGACACAAAAGCACCTCACTGACCCAGATATAACTTGTATTCTCTCTTATCTCTAGTTAATTTTTACTACCTTGTAAAAAAAAATGCTTTTGTTTTTTTTTAAACCTAAAAAATGTAAATAACATAACTCAGCTACTTCCTGACCTTCCTGATAAAGAAGCAGGCCGGCTGTGACGCAGTGCTGCTGTAAATGTGACAGAAACGCGGCAGCAGTGGGAGATAAGATTGAGGAATCTTTGCTGCTGTTCATGACTCCTGACACACATTCAGTAAATCTTTATCTAAACCTCACAAAGGAGTCGACCTGAAACCTCTCAGAGTTTCACCATCGTGACTGGAAACCCGCAGGACTTGGGGGTTGATCGCAGGTCAAAACATTTCACAATCAGTCACAATGTGAGGAATTTACGTGTCACTTCAGGTCATAAACGGGTCGAAACTGCTGCGATTGATTAAAAACATCCTAATTTCTGAGCGCTGAGAAAACATGAACATATGAACTTTAACGTTATGTTTGTGTAATATTTACTCTGGTTTGGTCTCCACCAACTCGTGAGAAAAACATCTTTAAATTAGCGAATACCTTTTTAGGCTTCTGGAGGTTAATACGTGGTAGTTTCAGTTTCAGTGGGACTTTATTTTAAATGAGGATGCATCACTCCGTGTAAAGATCTCTGCTTTCATCCAGATGCTCGGCGCTGTGCTTCCTGTCTGCAGTCTGTTGTTCTGCACATGCACACTTGTAAAAAGCCAATTAGAAACATGGCCATGTTATTCATGGCAGAAAAAATCTAGCTGTGGAAAATCAAGCTTCTCTAATCCAGGAGCCCCAATTAGAGAGATCAGCTGACTGCAGGAAGCAGATTGTGATGTCATTACCTAGACTCAACCAAAAGCTAGTGTTCTCTGAACTCATCACTACACTTTCAGTATCGTTCAGTAATATATAATTCACCAACAGAAACAAACCAACTTAGATACAGTATGATTTTAAAGATTTATTACAATAGTAGAAGAGAGATGAGGGTCAAAGGGATTTAGGGTGAAGGATGGTTAATGGACTCTACTTATAAAGCACTTTTCTAGTCATTATGATCACTCAAAGCACTTTCACATTCATGCACTGATGACAGGAGCTACCACACAGGGTTAGGGTTAGGTTGGCACCCTAACCATTCACACACATTCACACACCAGCACAGCAATTTGGGGTTCAGTATCTTGCCCAAGAACACATCGACATGTGGACTGGAGGAGCCGGGAATCAAACCCCCAATCTTCCAATTGGAGGACGACCGCTCTACCTCCTGATGGAGGAATGAGGTTGAAGTCCGGGTGCTGGGTGGATCGGTGGAGGCGTAGGTTGCAGTACTGGTCTCTAGGTGGGGCAGCTATCTCTTCTTCTGCTCCAGATTGTAGACTTGAAGGATCAAAAATACGTAAGTAAGGTAACTGACTACTGGACAGGAATGAAAGTTCTATCACTGCGAGTCACGATGTTACCAAACCTCTAAATCTAACCCAGTTTGGACAATATAACCAACACAACACAACACTGGGTTCTTATATCAAGCTGGACGATGCGTCTCTGCTTCCTGCCGCTGTGCAAAATTGAAGCCAAAATGTCCCACCCTCCTTTTTTAAAATAACTAACTAAGAACAGATTCATCCGAAAAGAAGCATTTGAACAAACGTCAGCATGATAAGAAATATCTACATTGACAGAAAATCATCTTCGGGAACGATTTATTTGACGTGTACTTTGATTTTTTTCATTCTGGCTCATGTCCCATCTGTTAATATAGAGAGGGGGGGGGGGACTTATGACCGCTACTGCAGCCAGCCACCAGGGGGCGATCCAGATGTTTTGGCTTCACTTTTGGGGAGCTGTCATATCATCCATCTTTACACACAACAAGCTTTAACTAAAACCTGTTTGTTTCTGAAGTGAATAAACTGTGACAAGTACATTTAAACGAGTGGATTATAAAAACTTAGTTGGGGTAAATAATAATACTAAAACATTAACTCAGTATTGTGTGGTTAGAAGCCACAGTTTAAAGCCAGAGGTTTTTAGTGTGTAAAACCAAATATTTCACAAATATGCACAAACTTCTGAGGCTGAGAAACACAGTGAGAGCTGGAAGCAGAATAATATAGAATAATAATAATAATAATAAAATAATAATAATCAGGGAGTGCGGTTCATCAGCCGCTCAACAGGAGGATTTGAAGAGATGGAGTGAGTGTGGGAGCGACGAACAGAAAGCAGGCCGACTGGCTGCAGATCAATAGTAACATTCACTGACGAGCGAGTGTTGAAAGGAGGAAAACGTGTGGTCTGTGGCTCTCCTTTTAAGATAAGCAATTTAAACATTAGACAGAGTGGCTGCAGTGTGTATTACCCTCATTTTCAGGAATGTCTGTGCAGTGAAAACAGCAGAAACACTCACGCACCGTCGTTAGCGCTCGCTTCCAGGACGGACGGGCAGCCTTGAGATCTTTCCAGAACTCTGGAATGCATTATTGTGGAGGACGGGATCAAGGCGGTTTTAATAGAACGTGACGTTTAACCAAGTTGTTAGTTAACCAGAAAAAAAAGCTCTGAACAACAGCTTGTAAAGATCCTGAGGAAATCTTTCTTTTCTTTTCTCCATTCAGGAGGACGAGCTCACAGCATCCGGCTGTTTACTTTGATTTCATGAGGTACAAAACATTTTAACCCTCCTGTTGTCCTCCAGTCAAGGAAGGAAGGGAGGAAGGAAGGATGGAAGGGAGGAAGGAATGGAGGAAGAAGGAAGGAAAGGAGGGAGGAAGGAAGGAAGAAAGAAAGGAAAGGAGGGAAGGAAGGAAGGAAGGACAGAGGAAAGAAGGAAGGAAGGAGGGAGGGAAGGAGAAAGGATAAGATGAAGGAAGGAAAGAAGGAAGGGCGTAAGGTAGGGGGGAGGAAAGAAAAGAGAGAAGGAGGGAGGGAGGAAGGAAAGGAAGGAAGGAAGAGAGGGAGGAAGGAAGGAAAGAAGGAAGGGAGGAAGGACAGAGGACAGAAGGAAGGAAGGAGGGAGGGAAGGAGAAAGGAAAAGATGAAGGAAGGAAAGAAGGAAGGGCGTAAGGTAGGCGGGAGGAAAGAAAGAGAGAAGGAGGGAGGGAGGGAGGAAGGAAAGGAAAGGAAAGAAGGAAGGGAGGGAGGAAGGAAGGACAGAAGGAAGGGAGGAAAGAGAGAGGAAAGAAAGAAAGAGAGAAGGACGGAGGAAGGACAGACGGAAGGAAGGAAGGAAGGAACAGTCAAAACAGACGGGGTCAATTTGACCCGGGAGGACGACACGAAGGTTAAACGTTCTTCTGACTTCATTCTACTTACATATAATATATAATAATATATTTATAATATATAATATTAACTCCTAACAGTGAGAGCAGATAGTTTTTCATTCCTTCTTCATGCTCACAGTTGGGAGTGTTTTGGCCTCCCTGCAGACTGCAGCAGAACTGCAACCTGCAAACAATCTTTTTAAATGTCAGTGTGTCCTAAACTGTGTCAGAGCTTTTTCCCTTTTTTCCCCCCTTTCTTTCTTTTTTTTTTTCTTTCTTGGGACCCACACCCATCTGAGCATTGTCTGAGCCAATCCCAACATGCCCACCATCCAGCAGACAGGAGCTCAAACCAAACCAAAGCAAACAACACAAAGAAAACTGCAGCGAAAAAGAAGTGAGAAGCTGTCAAATTAACAACAAAAGAGGCAAAGAGAGTTTGATCAAAGTGACCTGAGGTTCACCCTGCAGCAGTCTATGAAAAGCTAATACTACTAATTAACTGTAAACAGTGGAGGCTGATGGGAACGTGATGAGTTCTGCAGGTATTTGGTTTCCACTCAGAAAAACGAGGCCTGAGAATCAACATGTGAAAGTCGTCTGTTAATAAATAGAGCAGAATAAAACATTAAAAATAATAAAACAAAAATAAATAATGTATTTAAAAGGAAAACATGGAGCAACATAGATAAATTCATAATTTTGTCATTTTTATTTCTTTTAGACTGACACAGCGCACAATAAAACATTAACCAATACAATAAAATAATATATAATAATAATAAATATACATAAAAAATAAGCAATATATTAAAATAATTGGGAATAAAACATAACCAAAAAATTAGATAAGTAAAAGTTGAATTGAAATAGAACAAAATGAAACAAAGTCTATCCAAAGTCTTCAACAGCATGAGTTGAAATGAAAGCTACAGACTTTATGTTTACCCAGACAGTGTTTCCTGAGGGATTTATTTATGTATTTATTTATTTATTTGTACATCAGAAAGATTTAAATCACTGCACTAGAATTTAAAAAGATACACAATTACTGTATAATACAAGTTGACTGTTAGAGGAAAGCACACTTTAATGTTCAAAAAGAGACAAAACAACTTGTTAAGAAAGAAAAACATAACCCTTACACACTGTTTACATTCATAAATTCCCCATCAGGCATTAATAAATGTTTGATGAATCCTTAATGAAGCCGTCACAGAGCGAGCAGAGTGTATTCTATATTTCAGGTGCATGCTGGGAAAAATAAAAACATGGATTCTACTTATATGGGCATCAGGAGGAGCATGAGGCGCCCTCCTGAACCTGTGAACCAATCAACCTGTCAATCACGACGTAGCCGCGCCCTAATGCATACCCTGCTTTATCGTCACATATAAAATCAGGGAGGCCAAAATGTCCCAAATGAACATCATACTGCATTGAAGAAGGCTTTAAACTAGCGATTGAGACCATAAACACATTTTGAAAACGTTTACTGAGGTTAGAAATCAAGTGAGAAGTTGGTGAATTCTCCATTGACTTGTATAGAGACGGAAGTCCTTTTGACACCAAAACGGTCGCCCCCTGGTGGCCTTTTGATAGAATGCAGTTTTAAGTTACTTCCGCGTTGGCCTCATTTCAGAGGACCAGAACTCCCCGCCTGGATGTAACCTTATGTGGGTATACTTGGGCTGTTTTTATATATAGTATTTATTGATTATCTTTTATTTTTATTTTCTTGTTTTACTTATTTTTATTTATGAATGATGCACTGACTGGTGAGCACTTTAAATGTCGTTGTACTGGTGACAATGACAATAAAGGATCTATTCTATTCTATTTTATCTATTCTATTCTTAAATGTGAGCCTGAACATCATGTAAGGGTTAAAGAAATGTTGTTGAGTGAACACGATGAGTGAAACGGTCTCTGATGATCAACCGGCTGCATCATGGAACCAGCGAGTCAAACATGGCGTCATCCCACTGAGGCGTCTCGAGGCGGGTGGAGACACTCCGCTGTCTCTTCACCCCTTAGCATCTCCAACCCCCCGACTCCCCCCTTTCCCCCCCACCCATCACCAAACACTCGCCACCCAAGATCATCACACACCCGGACACCCAGAGTGACGGTGTGTCTGCAGAGATGTAAACACTCCGAACACATCAAGACGGAGTGATGTCACAGCTGATACTGATCACACACTCCTCCCTGTGTTCAAAGCACACACACACACACACACACACACACACACACACACACACACACACACACACACACACACACACACACACACACACATACACAGGGGGTTTCCTCCCAAAGCTGTCAAGCATGTCTTATGTTGAGTTTTAATGTCACATAAATAAATAGAGAAGGGATTACCTCATTTGTTTTTAGTATTAATTCATTTCAAGCATTTTCTTCATTCAAATGCCTCAATTATATTAATATTTTAAAGAGCTCGGTCGGGCCATTTTTATGTCACATTTCATAGCTCAATAACTTGAATTATAGCAGGTCGTCCATTAATCAGCAGGTAAGAGGTTCGATCGTCCTGTTGAAGAGTCTTTGAGCAAGATACTGAACCCTAAATTGTTCCCATTGGCTGCACAGGCGCCCTGCAGGTTAGCTTGCTGCCATCGCTGTGTGAATGAGTGAGTGAGCAGCAGGAGAAACATTACTGTAGATTATATACAGCACATCGATTTTTTAGATTTTATTAATGAATTGATCCATTTTCCTATATGCATTCCCTCGCTTGCTAAACTTACTTGACGAACTTTACTACCTCAAGGTTCAATTCTGGGCCTTTTACTCTATTCTAATGTTTCCCCATAGTCTCATAATTAACTTTATATATATATATATATATATATATATATATATATATATATATATAAATTTCTATGCAGATGATACATAATTATATTTTCCAGCTAACACTCACATCAGAATTATTTTTATTTTCATTCATTTTTCTCTAATCAAATGCTGCTTCATTGTTCAAATGGTTCAAGTCTCCTTTTATCTGCTTTTGAAGAAGAGCTTTTGCAGTTAAAGAAAAGTTAAATCAAACATAAATATAAATAAATAAGGCTAAAGTTTGGTTCAGTAGTGACTCGTCAGGATCAGCTGATGAACTTCTGTAAATCAACAGAAACATGCGATTTTACTGTTTCATCAACGAAGACTTACTGAAGGGGAAAAAAGCTTCAGCTCCACTCAATCTATCACTCACTAACTAATGGAAAACGAATGTCACCGTTTAAAAAACAAACAAACAAAAATAAAGCAGTGTGACCAAACCTTGAGTCAGACAGTTCAGGACCGAAGAGCTCGACTCTGAATCCTCTGGCTGCTTTCGCCTCCAGCTGGCAGGTTTCCCAGCAGCCCCTCCTCCAGCTGTCTGGGGGGTCCAGATGCTGCTGAAATGCTCGCAGACACTTACTAACTTCTATGTGAAGAATTTAAACTGAGACTTTATGTTATAAAGTCCTAACTACTCAATCCTTATGGTGGAGTTACACTGAACTTTTAAAAGGGCATCAAGCACTTTTGGGCCATTTTATGCCTTTATTGGTTAGACACAGTAGAGATGAAACATATATATATATTATAAGGTGAGACATGCAGTAAAGGTCTGTTGCTGCATGCGATGAACCAGCAGCCAACAGCAGAATCACTATTCATGTTTTTATTTGTAGTCTAAAACTAGTTTTGCATTCTGATTTACAAAGTTCCTCGATGTTTTTCACTTTTCCTTAACCTTCCTGTTGTCCTCGAGTCAAGGAAGGAAGGGAAGAAGAAGGAAGGGAGGGAGGAAGAAGGAAGGGAGGAAGAAGGAAGGAAGGATGGAATGGAGTAAGAAGGAAGGAAGGAAAGGAAAGAAGGAAGGAAAGGAGGGAGGAAATAAGGAAAGGAAGGGAGGAAGGAAGAAGGAAGGAAAGGAGGGAGGGAGGAAGGAAGGAGGAAAGGAGGGAGGAAATAAGGAAAGGAAGGAAAGGAGGAAAGAAGGGAGGAAGAAGGAAGGAAAGGAGGGATGAAGAAGGAAGGAAAGGAGGGAGTAAGAAGGAAGGAAACGAGGAAGGAAGGGAGGAAGAAGGAAGGAAAGGAGAGAAGGAAGGAGGAAGGACAGAAGGAAGGAAGAAAGGGGGATGGAGGAAGGAAAGAAGGAAGGGAGGAAAGAGAGAGGAAAGAAAGAAAGAGAGAAGGAGGGAGGGAGGAAGGACAGATGGAAGGAAAGAAGGAAGGAAGGAAAGAAAGAAGGAACAGTCAAAACAGATGGGGTCAGTTTGACCCGGTAGGCCAACACGAAGGTTAATGCTGTATTATTATTTAACTTCATAAATGGAGGTTAAATGGTTTTTCAGACTTCAAACAGATTGAAACATCCGTTACTGACGTGTGCGATGAAATACACAGTAGACAAAAAGACTATTTTTGCACAAACTGAAGCTCATATATTTTGGGGAAAACATAATACTTTCCAGAAATATTTGATTGGTGATCATATGATCTAATTTAACTACAACACCATCTTTCCTAAATCTTACCCAGATGGCTTTATTTGCTGAACCAAAATCTAAACCAGCAGCATTGTGTTTCACCAAAAATGTCATCTAATGCCAGAGAGCTGCAACTTCCTGAGAGGCTCGGAGCTGGAATAATGAAGACACAATGTTTTGGTATCTGACCCCAAACTCATCAGTTCTCTGGTCTGCTGCTGATGAACTTTAAGGTTTAGGCTGAATCCAAATGTCCTATTGGTGTAACCAGCATGTTTTCATAAAAATCTGATTATCAAAAATATATATGTGGAATAAATATAATCCACTTTTGCAACAGAACACTATGTTTTTCAAGAAATTGTACATCATTTGTCACAATATTTAGAAAATAGTGTTGTTAGGAAACGTTCTGCTCAATATTGACAAAATACTTTAACATTTAAATGTAGAAATACTTCAAAAAAAAAAGTTCATTTGATGTTATTAAATGAAGTAATTATTAGTATTAGTCCACTTAACCCTCCTGTTGTCCTCGAGTGAAGGAAGGAAGGGAGGAAGGAAGGTAAGAGGGAGGGAGAAAGGAAAAGAGGAAGGAAGGAAAGAAGTTACAGAGGAAAGAAGGAAGGGAGGAAGGACAGAAAGAAGGAAGGGAGGAAAGAAGGAACAGTCAAAACAGACGGGGTCAGTTTGACCCGGGAGGACGACACGAAGGTTAAATACACTGTAGGTGATAACATATATAATATTTATCATTCTTTTGTGGTTACACCATTTGACATTTTTAGGAGCATTCAGTCTTACTTTTGGTAAAAAATGGTGCAAATGTCATTTCAAATGATATAAAACCAACAAAAATACTAAATGTACATTTATATCTAGTTTAACTGATTTATTAATTCATCATCTTACCAACACTTATTATTACTGAGCCTTTTATACTGCGACATGTTGACTGTCATCAGGCCAAGTCAGCTACATTACATAGTAGCTATAACAAATATGTAATTATAATGATCACATCCATATCACTATGTATTAGGGGTAATTTGTCATGTTTTTTACCCCTTATGGATCACTCTGGAAGTGTACAGTGGAGGCCTCTAGTGGCCGGGATAAATAGTGGTTTTGGACGTGTGGTGAAGTCACAACTGTCTGGTTCTAGCCGTCTGAATCGCTGCCTGCGTCTTGGATCTAGATGTCATTATGCTTGGGGTTAGGGTTAGATCTATCAGAGCTTTAAAGCACCTTTATTTATCTCCAAATCATCATATTTCATTGTGAGCAGCATGCCGACAAAGGGCCGACCACGGACTAATGGTGAGCAGCCATCCTGCTGATCTGTTAGCTCGGTGCTAGTTTTACACTTCCTGGCTGGAATTCCACTTTTACAATATCATGTGTTTCAGATTTGTATGGAACGAAGCATTTCTTCTAATTACTACTGACTTTCCCATAAATCATTCCAATCATTCTCAGATATCTCCAGCACTGATTCTCTCTCTCTGCTGTTTGACATGGACTGTTGAGTAGTCTTTGGATGCATGTACTATTGAACATGTTTGTTGTGTTTGGTGTGAGGGCCGTGATGCCGCACCATCCTGTCTGCACATGCTCACATCAGCCTGCACAAAAACATGTTGGACTTCTTCCACCGAAGCAAACATGAGATGAAGCGATGCTGCTCAGTTTGATCGTTTTGACACGTTGCCAAATTCTCCAAAACAATAAAGTAACAAACAATGAAGAGTGTGAATCAGAGCCGGATTATGAAACATGCTGATGAGATTTTGGTGAAGTGAGTAAAGATGCTGATGTAACACTGTGTTCTCTCAACAAGAACAAACTATTAGCTTTTAATGACAAACTCACACAGTTTACACAACAAACTGCCCTTCAGGGATCATAAAGACTTCCTGCCAAACTTTTCTTTTAGGGACAGTGCACATATTTTTAACAATGTGAACAAACGTTAAACAACAAACTGCCAGCCGAACAAGAACTGTTGTTTCTTTGTGTTTTGATGCATATTGTGTACATACAATATAAACTATCTGCATACAAAGCTGTGCATGTAGTGCTTGTTTAACTCTAGCAGAGGAGCATATGTGATTCTTTGTGTTTTCTCTACAGAATCACTGTGTTTCAACCTGAACCAGCAGCTACTGTATCTGCTGGTTCTGATCCACTT
Organism: Scomber scombrus; assembly: GCF_963691925.1. Classification (NCBI taxonomy): domain Eukaryota; kingdom Metazoa; phylum Chordata; class Actinopteri; order Scombriformes; family Scombridae; genus Scomber; species Scomber scombrus. The sequence goes on from NC_084991.1 coordinate 23,357,601, forward strand.
CTTACCTGGGTGAAGACCCTCCTCACAGTGGGGGCCCCCGGTCTGATCGAGGCCCCCCTGAGCTCTCCTGGGTGCCGGGTGTCAGCCAAGTGGAGGCCCACACAGGCCATACTCTCTGTTCTGCTCCCAGCAGCCTCCACTGCTCCCTAAACCTCAGGCACAGCCACAAATGGCCGCCGCGTCTGCCAACAAACACAGAGCACAAACTCTCCGTCTGACTCGCCGCTTGGCCCCCGTCTCCTCGCAGTAAACACAGCCGGGTTGTAACACCAGCGGGGGCGGCACGCCGTTTGACGAAGGCGGGATTCCACATGCAGCTAAATAAATCCCGCTTTTTCTGTTTTTGAGGCAGCTGTGATGTCACTGCGCTGTCTGAGGAGAAGCCACAGTGTCAGAGCGTGGGCTCGGACGCTCCGATTGGCTGCCGAGGACGTGGGTGTGCTGGTGGAGGCCGCCGTGTCATCAGCGAGGGACGACGCTCAGGGCTGCATGGGAACTCTGCGTGTCGACCCACTTTGTTACATCACCGCGCTCATCTCTGCAGCCTCGCTTCTTCTCCCACAAGCCGACATGTTTCTGAAGCCGCGCTCCTCATTTAGTTGAATTATTCTCAGTCTTGATCATATTAAGTTCGCTTGTCTTCCTGAATGTCCCTGATGCTCCTTTAAAGTAATGGTGATCACAGTGTGCGGTGCTTTCACGGGTGAATATCCACATGTGACAGACGGGCTATTAAAAGCAGCAGTGGGCGTTGTGTTGTGGATAATGTCTGTGGTGTCGGTCTAAACCCAGAGAGCTTCACTTGTTATGATACCAAAGTAGAAAGGAATACATTTCTGGCTCACGTCAGAGGCCTCAGAGTGAGCCGGGGCTTACCAACACTGCCAGAGCGTCTGCCAGCACGGCTCTGTGGTCTCAGTCTGATCACACTCTAACACACTTTATATCGCTCTGCTGAGGCAACAAACTGCTCAGAGATCATTGCTCGCACTGTTGGTCCAAACTCACACAACTTCACTTTGAAGGAGTCATTTAGCTGGAGGCTTTGTGAGAGACCAATTAGAAAAAAGAACAGCCAAAACTGAAGTGAGAGGCTCTTCAGTCCCCAAGTATGGGTCAAACTCCCAAAACTCTGGACCCTACATTCCCCCATAAGGCTGCTGATATATTTGCTTTGCTTTACTAACCTGCATATGACACACTTTCTCATACATTCACTGACAAACACACAGATTCAATCTATAAACGTAAAAACATGCAGATGCAGAGCCGCAAAACACACAAAATAAATTGCAAACAGCAAATAAAACAATGTGTTCTGCATTAAATCAAAGCATGACACAGAGTACAAACACTAAAAGTTATTTATTATTTATTTCCATTTGCAGACAAAGGCTGCAGCACCACATTTATTGTTTACATACTTGCTTGCAAACTTTCTGTATATGGAGTCTAAAAAGTGTTAAATCTTTAATAAGTTAAATATGTCCAGCAACAATGAACTGATCTACTTACAAGTACTGTGTGTATCAAAGCTGATATATCTTATTCCTCTGTTGTAAAACTATTAAAAACACGTCACAAACTCTTCAAAATAAAGAAACCTCTTCCTTTATTTTGAAGAGTTTGGTCATGTTAGTTTATTAGAAAAGGAAACGAAGACTAATAACAGAGATCATGTTTTCAGTCTCTGCAGAGTAGTTCTGTGTAACTCCGGGTTTCAGCTCAGATACGCTGCGACCGGAGCTGATCGCTGCCACTCTGATCAATGATTGTTGCACCGCGATCGCATCAGATCTGACAATCCAATCATATTTCAGCAACAAACATAAATAAAGAGACCATTTACATACAGTACGTAGTCTACTGACCCACAGTAGAGGCACAAACATGAAGGAGAAGAATCAAATGAACTGTACTATTACTGGCTCAGTGATAAATAAGGGATGGCAAGATGAGCAATTACAAAATATGTTGTTTGTTAAAATGTACATTTAGTATTTTTGTTGGTTTTATATCATTTGAAATGACATTTGCACCATTTTTTACCAAAAGTAAGACTGAATGCTCCTGAAAATGTCAAATGGTGTAACCACAAAAGAATGATAAATATTACATATTTTATCACCTACAGTGTATTTAAGTGGACTTATACTAATAATGACTTCATTTAAAACATGTAAATGGTTCCTGATCTCCATGGTAACCAGAGTAAATGTAATATTTAGAACAATTGTATTCCATTACCTTTATTTAATATAAAGTTATAATGTAAGATCATGCCAAACTAGTTGATATGGTGTTTTATTGACAATTTACTGTTTTTAAGCAAGTTGAATTATTTGGTACAAAGTTTTTATGGTTACACCACTTAGACATTTTTGCCATAATCCTCTAATATATTCTCTCAAAATGGATTAAAAGCAGAAATTTGATGCTGGGTCCACAAAAAAAAATGTGTGCAAGTTATTCATACGTTTATTTTCACGTTTTAACCCTTTAAATTTAAACTAAACCACATGGACACATAAACACATTATTGACCCTACTACTCTCTACGTCTCTACGCTACGTCACTCTATGCGACACCAGACCCGCGCTTATTCCAGTTGTTGTTGCTAGCTGATATCAATGGAGGCAATGGAGGACGTCGAAAACATCAGTCCTTGGACAGAGGACCAAACCAAATTTTTAATTAATCTTTGGGGAGATGGCTCCGTTCTCTTACATCCGGTTTGTTGTCGCTGTCGCAATTATATAACATCACACAATACACGCTAGATGACGCCTCCGCTCCGAAGCCGTTGCCACAGCAACCTGCCAGATTGGTCATTAATGTGGCCCAGTCTGAACAGAGCCAAATCCCATTTAGACACTTGCTAAAAACAGTGAGGACAGTCAGGCCTAAACATCGGGTTTGAGAAGGAATCAGATCTGCCTGCTGTTTGAACGCAGTCTTAGGCGCTTCAGCTTCAAGACGGGATCGATGTTTCTTGCTTTGCGCTAAAGTTCTCTGAGAAATGTACAATGTCTGTGTCAGAGTCTGGGTCAATACAACAAGTATGAACACACATCTGACGCACAAGAAGAGATGTGAAGGTTGAAGCATTATTCTATGATCCAAGTATTAAAAACAGGAAGTAGAGAAAAGGAAGGTTTTGTGTTTTTCAGCAGCTTAATTCTGTTGATTTTAAATGATGTGATGCTGCTGTATTTCATGTGAGCCTCAAACTTTCATAATGTCATTGCAATCTAACCGCTCTGGTTGTACGTCGTAATGTCAGTTAGACTGGCAAATATATCAAATATTATTAATATTAGTGTTTTCAGGATCCAGGTGTCATGAACTCATTCTGTTAGTTTCTTTTTTTAATTGGTGCCATCTTTCAGTCAGAGGTTTTTCTCTGGGATGAAACACTGAGAACACGTATTTCTCTGTGACATGTTTACTGTCCTGTTTTACAGTTCGCAGGCTGCCAAACAGACCAGCGGGCGTCGAGCAGATTTATATTCATTAACAGTCGCCCAGAAAAGATCCTTTTTAATGCTTTCAATTATTTCTGCATTAAAAACTGAAAATGGGTAAAAACTGGGTCAGTCTGAAATATCCCAAAATATGGGATAATAAAACCCCAAAGGTCAATAAATAATAAACGCCTCTCTGCTGACAATAAAAATGATCACAAGTGTTTCATTTCTCTGTAATCTGGGAGTCCACGGTGCTGCGTTAAAATCTGCTCATAAATCCCAACAAATGTGTTGCAGTGTTTCTGCAGGATGATTTTACATCGAGTCATTTCACAGAACATAAACTGAACAAACAGCTGAAATACAACGCGGCTCCGTCACGGTACGCATACTGAGTTTCATCAAGTGATGATGCAGTTTGTTCTGCAGGGTTTGGAAATGTAAACTAGATTAACTGAATTAGTTAACTGGATCATTTTATCTACAGGATCACGGACACAAGATGATTTGAGTGGGAGCGTGTCTATGCTCCCACAGCCCTATGTTCCCACAGCTCTATATGTTCCCACAGCCCTATGTTCCCACAGCACCTATGTTCCCACAGCCCTATGTTCCCACAGCACCTATGTTCCCACAGCACCTATGTTCCCACAGCCCTATGTTCCCACAGCCCTATGTTCCCACAGCTCTATATGTTCCCACAGCACCTATGTTCCCACAGCTCTATGTTCCCACAGCCCTATGTTCCCACAGCTCTATGTTCCCACAGCCCTATGTTCCCACAGCACCTATGTTCCCACAACCCTATGTTCCCACAGCTCTATGTTCCCACAGCCCTATGTTCCCACAGCTCTATGTTCCCACAGCCCTATGTTCCCACAGCTCTATGTTCCCACAGCTCTATGTTCCCACAGCTCTATGTTCCCACAGCACCTATGTTCCCACATTTCTAAGAGATTATTCAAATTTAGGCCCTATGTTCCCACAGCCACAGACATGTGTGGTGTCCTGGTACCTCTGTAAGGCTACGAGTGAAAGTCCCTCATGAGCAATAATTTACAAATTAAGCACTGGGGCGGGCACAACGCTGACCTGATTGGGCCGTCTTTTTGTAAACTAGTTGTAAAATATAACCCTGACCCTGTGGGAACATAGAGCTGTGGGAACATAGGGCTGTGGGAACATAGAGCTGTGGGAACATAGGGCTGTGGGAACATAGGGCTGTGGGAACATAGGGCTGTGGGAACATAGAGCTGTGGGAACATAGAGCTGTGGGAACATAGAGCTGTGGGAACATAGGGCTGTGGGAACATAGAGCTGTGGGAACATAGAGCTGTGGGAACATAGAGCTGTGGGAACATAGGGCTGTGGGAACATAGAGCTGTGGGAACATAGAGCTGTGGGAACATAGAGCTGTGGGAACATAGGGCTGTGGGAACATAGAGCTGTGGGAACATAGGGCTGTGGGAACATAGAGCTGTGGGAACATAGGGCTGTGGGAACATAGGGCTGTGGGAACATAGAGCTGTGGGAACATAGAGCTGTGGGAACATAGGGCTGTGGGAACATAGAGCTGTGGGAACATAGGGCTGTGGGAACATAGAGCTGTGGGAACATAGAGCTGTGGGAACATAGAGCTGTGGGAACAGAGATGTGGGAACATAGAGCTGTGGGAACATAGAGCTGACCCCATTTGAGCAACGTAAAACAAACTTGTAGGGTTGCACGAGCTCTCTCATGCTTTTCACATAAAATTATGACTTTATTCTGGAAATATTCTTGTGACATTATGTTTCACAGAATTCTTGTAACATAACAACTTTGCCTCATTATATTATGATTTATTGTCAAAAAAGTATAACCTCAATTCTACTGTATTTCCTATAATAGAGGCCCAGGCTTTTATTGGAAGCATGTTAGAGAGACGCCTTCATTTATAATTCCCTCTGTATGATTAATTACTTTATTAACATAAAACCAGCAGGAGTTGATCCAGCCTGGTCTTTGTTCATGTCAACCATTAACAGACATCCAGCCTTTAATTAACTCCTGGTCACTATTAGGAGAAATATGGTAATTATGACTTTATCTCAAAAAACTATTACTTGCAAAAAATAGTTTTCCTTCATTATGTTTAAAAATGATTGATTGATTCTTCCTTCACTGTGACTCTAACATCTGCTGTAATTCTTTTTGAAAAATCTTCAAAGTATAATTTGACATTTCTGGATCTGGTTTGTATTAATTTTGTCTTCAGTTGTATACATGGCATAATAATAAAAACCTCACCATCTTCATCTGCGTTTCTCACAGGAAGAGAAATACCGAAACACACAGTGAACATTTGATTTAATTCTAGTGGAATGAAGAGAAAGTTTCCATCCACTCGTTGATATCTCCAGAGACGTTCAGTCATTATTTAACACACCTGCATGTCGAGCTCTCAGCCTAACAACACACAATAGTCTGCAGCGTGCTGAGAGCTGCCACAGCCAATCAGAAATGTAAGTACTCACCTCGGCTACAGAAACAGACTTCTCACAGCCTATTTATCACCTTTCATCGATCATTACACATAAAATCATCTGAAAAGTTACTTGTGGTCAAGTAAATGAGTCGTAGCAGGGGGCTGTTTGGCCGGCCGCTGAACAAGCATGAGGTAATGCTCACAATGTCGGCCTTGTCACTTGTCACTGACAGCTTTTTACAACTAATGTCTCTGTCGAACCGCACCGACACGCTCAGAGTCCAAGCCACTGTTAGATCCTCATGGTTCTGATTTATAGTCACAGAAAGCAGAGAAATGTGTCTGTACTTATGTTTTAACGCTAATTAATTTTCAGCACAAGTCTGTTCAGTTTGTATATTATGAGTTATGGTCTGTGCCTGTTAGTTTGGATGAAGCTAACGCTGGTCTTCAGACGTTGGGGAGCATGAATTTTGCTCAATCTCGCTCTGGATTATGTGACTTCAAACCTCCGACTGTTTGTAAAACTAAAACGTGTAGATGACTGAAAGCTTCCAGCCTCCTGCATCACCACTCTGACACACTGAGCAGCTCCAATAATAGAAACCTTATTCTAACTTTGGACGTGTTTGACGTTTTGGGGCTCAAGTTGGGGGCTCGAGTATCTTTTTACTGCTGTGTGACACACTGGAGGAGCTCCACAGAGAGGGAGGACGACTCCTGCGTCACAGCCATCTCAACTCCTCCGGCGGGAAAAAGCTGAAAGCCCTGCGAGAGAGTTTGGAGCTGTTTGGAGTTTGGAGGAGATGAAACCACGGCGGTGGCTGGGCACAGATCAGTCTGACTGCGGTGTCCCTCCATCATGACTCTCAGTCTGCTGTGTTATTACAGCATTATCCAATCAGCCTCGTCTGGCCCTGAGGGATTACCCCCATTTTTACACAGCTTGTTCAGCTCCCTCCACATCACAAGAGGTCAGCCTGTGAGACGAGCTAACGGGCTGTAATGTGGACGCTCAGAATGTTAATGAGGTTTACGGGAACACGATCCGCTGCGGAGAGATGTCACTAATGATCAGTTAGCAAAGTCAGTCCCACCACACTAATAAGCTGTTATGAATAAATAAATATATGTGGTGAAAATATTGATTTGTTAAATTTGTCAAACTCAAGACAAAAACCTGTTTTCGACAAATTGCTTTTCCCTCCTCATGCTAGGAAAAGAAAAGGACTCCTAACAGCATTTACAGGTTGGGACATTTCTCTAGATGTGGAAGAAGTAGTCAAATAAAAGTAGCGATACCACAATATAAAAATAGTCCATTACAAGTATAAATGTGTTCAAATCTATGTTAAAAGTGCACAAGAATCATCAGTTAAATTTATGTAAAATTGCTCCGTCAACCGAAGTTTGGTCAGATGTTTTTAAAGAGGTCCATTTGGGAAACTTGAACTGATTATTTTTAAAATATAGATTAGCTGAAGAGTGGTTGTCAACATGGCAAAAATAAAGAAAGAATCTATCTTGGAGGCCAGTTGGGAGCAGTCCAGACTACGGCTCAGGCTCTGCCGATGTTGGTCGATTTACAGAAGCTCGGTTCTCAACACAGCAGAAAAATGCCAAAAAAAAAAAAAGAGTTGTGGGACAGTTGTGAACTGTTTCCAAGACCAAGAATAAAATTCAAACCTGAAAATAAAAAAATTAATTAGAAATGAGGCTTTTGCTTGTGGAGTCTGGTCAGAATGTTTCTTGGATCCCTAAATTCCTGTTCCTGTCAAAACAGTAGAGAAAAGGTCCAGAACATCTCTAAATGGAGCTTAAGGAGAAACCATTTAGTCAACTACTGTTTCCAAACACTTAAAAAATGTACTTCAAACTACGGATAAAAATGAGCCCTTTTACCATAGAGTCTGTTTTCAGGTGGTCTCTGAGTACGTCTATAATCCTACGACCCTGTTGGTGTTTGTAGTTTAGCTTAAAATATACACGATCGCCTATAAAGTTGGAATTAAACATTTTTTACCTCTTTCCATGAAATGATTGTGACATGTGATTTATTCTTGATGGATAAAGTGTAAATAGTCTCAAAATTGTATTGATCAATCTCATTGCACCTGGTCAAAGGTGATTACTGATGTGAATAAATAGAAAATAAAAAGAGGAATGTGTCTGAAAACTAAATTCTTCCAACTTTATGGGCGACCGTGTATTAAAAATGAGACTTTTCCAAGTGGAGTCTGGTCGGCATAGTTTCTGTCGGGGCATCAGAGTACAGAACATTTCTATAATCCCAGGTACCGCTGTGTTTAATTCTGCACATTTGCAGAAGAGCGTTTTTCAACATTCCAGGAAATGCACTCCAAAACTTTGTCAACTCAGCTGCAGAATGTCTGCAATATTTGCTGTGCATGTGTGATGAGCTGTTTTTCTTGTGGCTGGTTTACAGCAGTTTCCAAAGGTGTCCTCGGAGATTAAGCTTGCCTACGAATCTGTAATTCCAGCCGCATTTCTTCCACTGCAACATGGGGACTCGCCAGGCGAACTGTGCTGCCAGCAGAATCGGAGTTTTCCAGTTAGAAAAATGAGCACAAAGGTGGGAGATTGTGAACAGCAAAACACAGATATATATTCATGAAGCTGACGGAAGCTGCGTCCGAGCCAAGTGATGAAGGCTGATGTCAGTGTGTGAGATGAATGTGTTGCTGTAAGAGGCTGCGGACAGCACAAAGCAGCATGCGAGCCAATAAAATGTATAACTGTGCTGCAGTGGAGCCGTCTGCCTGGCTTCACTTGAAATGGATTGAGTTAGCTTCAATTTCCAAGTTGACTTTCTGCCACACGAAGCAAATCAGACACTCATGCTGCTATAAATAGCTCTATAAAATACTGCTCGCTAATAACAGAGTGTAGGAGACATGTTAATGTAAGTGTGTGTGAGTTTCCATGTGTTGCACCAAGGTTCATTAATGGGATGACACAGGATTTGATTGATTTCATTTGAGTTCTTTTAACCAGCAAGTGAATAAAAATATTACACATATAAAGAGGAGATGCAGAGTAAACCAATAGTTTGTCAAAAATCAATCCCTCAAAATTTAGTTGATCAGGGGGATCAGTTTAGTGATCGATTCTTAACCGAGGCTTTTGATTGTCTGAGAGTCTCTTTTGAGGACAGAACATCACCTTCACATGCTGCTGGACCATAGACTGTTTATAAGAAATGGACGTAACATCGGTGACGTCACCCATTGGTTTGTGGACTGCTGCTCGGAGGCCAATAGTATCGGATCTGAGCAGCGCCATCTTGAACATTTCAGGTGCATGCTGGGAAAAATAAAAACACGTATTCTACTTATACGGGCATCAGGAGGAGCATGAGGCGCCCTCCTGAACCTGTGAACCAATCAACCTGTCAATCACGACGTAGCCACGCCCTAATGCATACCCTGCTTTATCGTCACATATAAAATCAGGGAGGCCAAAATGTCCCAAATGAACATCATACTGCATTGAAGAAGGCTTTAAACTAGCGATTGAGACCATAAACACATTTTGAAAACGTTTACTGAGGTTAGAAATCAAGTGAGAAGTTGGTGAATTCTCCATTGACTTGTATAGAGACGGAAGTCCTTTTGACACCAAAACGGTCGCCCCCTGGTGGCCTTTTGATAGAATGCAGTTTTAAGTTACTTCCTCGTTGGACTCATTGCAGAGGACCGGAACTCCCCGCCTGTGCTGGACTCTTTATTTTATCTTACCTGAACCTACATGTATATTCCATATCCATTAAATCTTCTTGACACATTCATGTTCATCAGGGGATGAATTCTACTGACTTTTCCTCTAACGCCACCATGAGGTTGACATTTATGGTTTTAAATATAATATCTCGACAACTGCTGCAAATGTTTGGTTCAAACATTCACGTTCCCCCTTGCTCCATCTCGATGATTGAAATGTGTAGGTTATAGTCTCACTCATATAGCTTCTTCACCTGTTTAAAATCAGGACGACAGCATGAAAACACGACCCTTGTCTTTTCCCTTTTTCTGTAAACGTGTTGATTTGCAGGTTCAGAGAAGCATAAAGACCCCACGTACTGCAGCGGTGGGGGTAAAACTTTAACTGTGCCATAAAAGAGATTTCTAAACATTGATGGATGATGAAGGGACGTCAGACGTCATTGGATATGTGCTTTAAAACTGTCTGAAATCTGTTGTGATTCTGCAGGATGAACTTGTGGTGCTTTTCTTCTGTTGTTCATTGTGTTTTCATTTTCAAACTGCAGTATATTCTGCATGAAGTGTAACTGAATCAGATTAGGCTTTCAAAGTGAAACCATATTGGGTAGCATATGAGAGCTGACAGAGGGGATCAGGACAGTAATATATGCTCGGTGACTCAGGGGGGAAAATGGGTTCTGGGAAGAGAAAATGCAGCTTCTTAATGCCTCACACTCACTCATAACCACTTCTATGGATAAACATGTTTTTACTGTCAAGGAGATGAAAAAGAAAAAGAAAGCACTATAGAAACTGCATTTAATAGAAGAAGGAGAAGAAGAATATCCACTTCTGTAGGTACTGAAAGTCACACATGTTTATATTCTTAGAGTCTAGTTTGATGATGTTTTAATACTCTAAAAGAAAGTGAATGTTGATCTTGGCATAACTGACATGAAAGATGGAAACCTTTCCAACCGAGCAGTCCTGATATCGTATCTGTTGAGATATTTCAGGCGTTCCTGGTTCCAGGAATAAAAATCCTTACTTTTCCCCACGGTGAACGTTACATTACTCACAATCTCAGTTTGCATCAACATGAAACTCTTCAGAACAAAAGAACAACTGCTCATGGATGGACGGGAGGAGGAAGGAAGGAAAGGAGGAAGGGAGGGCGGATGAAGGAAGGAAGGAAGGGAGGAAGGATGAAGGAAGGAAAGGAGGGAGAGAGTGAGAAAGGAAAAGAGTAAGGGAGGAAAGAAGGATGGAGGAAAGAAGGAAGGAAGGAAGGTTGGAGGGAAGGAGAAAGGAAGGAAAGAAGGACAGAGGACAGAAGGAAGGGAGGGAGGAAGGAAGGATGGAAGGAAGGAAGGAAGGAAGGAAGGGAGTAAGGATGAAGAAAGGAAATGAGGGAGGGATAAAGGAAAAGAGTAAGGTAAGAAAGAAGGAAGGAAGGAAAGAAGGATTGAGCAAAGAAGGAAGGAAGGTAGGAGGGAGGGAGGGAGAAAGGAAAAGAGTAAGGGAGGAAAGAAGGAAGGAAGGATGGAGGAAAGAAGGAAGGAAGGAAGGTAAGAAGAAGGGAGAAAGGAAGGATGGAAGGGAGGAAGGTTGAAGAAGGACAGGAGGAAGGAAGGAAGGAAAGGAGGGAGGGAGAAAGGAAAAGAGGAAGGGAGGAAGGAAGGAAAGAAGGACAGAGGAAAGAAGGAAGGGAGGAAAGAAAGAGAAAGGAGAGAGGGATGAAAGACTGAAGGAACAGTCAAAACAAACGGGGTCAATTTGACCCGGGAGGACGACAGGAAGGTTAAGCAACACGACTGTGAAAGTCCAGAAGAACTTCATAAGACAAACTTCACGTTTTACAGCCACACAGTCGTATATGGACATTATAGAGTCAACAGTGTCTTACCTTCCTCTATCGTACTCCAGCTGTAGAGGCACTTTTTTCCATTCATCCATCACTGATTTGTGAGTTCAGGGTGAAAACATTAATGAGCTTTGTGGTGGTTATATTGGAGTTCTTACGGATATTAGCTGAAACCTCACGATGGCTCACAACAAGATGCTTCTGACGACACACAAAATGAACAGAAACGCAAATGTAACTACGTGTTTTAATCTGATCTGTGGTGGATGTGGAGTCAAATAAAAGAGAACAGTCTAGACCTGCTCTACATGTGAAGTGCTGTGTGATTTGGCGCTATATCGATAAAGATTGCCTGATTGATTGATTGATTGATTGATTGATTGACAAATGATGTGCACCACTTCTTCTAAATGGTTCGTTTGCAGTTGTTTTGGTCCAAGTGTTCAGATCAGAAGAAAAAGAAGACGAAGAAGAAGAAGAAGAAAAAAGAAGAAGAAGAAGAAGAAGTTTGTTTGCAGTTGCTTTGGTCCAGTGTTCAGATCGGCCCAAACTAATCGCTCCGAGAAGGAAAACCATTCGATGACTGAACGAAAGCTGATTTCTGTCTCATAACTATTAGCTGTGTAACTTTATAATTCATTTTATATTAAATGTGACGACTTTCTGGAGAGGTTGTCCTAACAGAAATGCAAATGTGACTGCGTGTTCTGATGGGAGCGTGTCTATGTTCCTACAGACATGTGTGGTGTCCTGGTACCTCTGTAAGGCTACGAGTGAAAGTCCCTCATGACCAATAATTTACTAATTAAGCACTGGGGCACAACGCTGTCCTGATTGGGCCGTCTTTTTGTAAACTAGTTGTAATATATAACCCAAACCCTGTGGGAACATAGAGCTGACCCCGACTATACCGGCTCTACATGTGAAGTGCTGTGTGAGTTGGCGCTATATAGATAAAGATTGCCTGATTGCCTGATTGATTGATTGATTGATTGACATACCCTAAATGGTTCGTTTGCAGTTGTTTTGGTCCAAGTGTTCAGATCGGCCCAAACTAATCGCTCCGAGAAGGAAAACCATTCGATGACTGAACAACACCGGTTTGAAAGCTGATTTCTGTCTCATAACTATTAGCTGTGTAACTTTATAATTCATTTTATATTAATAATAATGATAATGCATTTTATTTAAAGGCGCCTTACAAAGCACTCAAGGACACCTTACAAAGCTCATTAAACACAACAACAGTACATCAAACAATATAAATCAGGTAACATTTAGTGCAAAGATAAAGAATAAATATGAATGTGACTATAAAGCATCAGTACAATAAATAAACAAGAACATGATGCATAGTTAGTGTGAGACAGAGTATGCAGCTCTGAATAGGAGCGTTAGGAGCAGGATTTAAAGATGGAAACAGAGTCCGAAGTGCAAATGTCTGGTGGGAGAGAGTTCCTGAGGGGGGGGGGGCAGATCGGCTGAAGGCTCTTGACCCCATGATGGTAGTTAAGTTGGCAGATGGGGCAAAGAGCTGGTTGGCAGAGGAGGATCGGAGAGTTGGGGAAGGTGTGTAGATGTGAATCAGTTCCGATTAAATGTATTAAATGTGATGACTTTCGGGAGAGGTTGACCTAAAGTCAGAGGTGATGGTCATGAAGCGGCATTGAGCTTGTCTGATCTCACTGAAACACTAGAAACGTTTGTAGGAGTCAGTCAATTTCCTTTTGACTCTACTGTCTTCTACTCTTCAGGTTTTATTGGCTTGCATCTCCTTTTTTCTTTAAATTACAACACATGTAATCTAACCTTTTTGTGTTCCCACCATGAGCCAGATTGACATGATGTGGTAATAAAATGCTCCAGTTTGTCCTTATTTGTGTCTTTGAAGCGCGTTGTTTCATCACATGTTTCATCTTCAAGACTTTATTTGGAGATTCAAACACTCGCTCGACATTTCCACATGCAAATGAATCAGAAGTGTGTGGAAGTTAATTACAGTCGATGGAGCGACTACAACAAAAAGAGATTCATTGGAGGAAGATGGTTGTTTCTGTATTAATATACCGACTTTTATCTTTACATCTGCACAATAAACACGACACGTCTGCATGTGGAAACATTTTACTGGAGCATTTTCATCTTCATAAAGGAGAGAGCATCTAAATGAAAGCCACATTGAGCTCGTAGCAGCAGAGCGGAGAATGCTTTTAATGATGACTCCTCTCCACGTTATCTTGTTAGTGCCGTTTCACTGTTTAGCATCTTTACTCTTTGATTTTAACAGCATCTGACTGCAGCCGGATATTTAATTAAGAGTAATGATTTAATTCAGTCTCACTGATGACTAATGTTTCCCCAGATATATAAAAAGAATAATTCTTGGAAAAGCGATGATAAAGTTTCAAGCTTCATTATTCTATATTAAGCTTTACGATTTCCTGTTCATATCATGATCCAACCTATAGATGGATAAATTAATGAGCTACATGAGAATAATATATTATTATATACCTGTTGATCTCAGGTCGGTGAGTTCAGAGGTTTGATCCGTTACTTCCTTCTGAAGGTTTCAGAAGATTTGGAGGGAGTAAGGAAGGAAAGGAGGGAGGAAGGAAGGAAAGAAGGAAGGAAGGAAGGAAGGAAAGAAGGAAGGAAAGGAGGGAGGGAGGAAGGAGGGAAGGAAGGAAGGGAGGATGGAAAGGAAGGAATGGAAGGACGCAGGAAAGAAGGAAGGAGGGAGGGAAGGAAGGAAGGAAAGCAGGGAGGAAGGAAGGAAGGAGAGGAGGGAGGAAGGAAGGAAGGTTGGAGGGAGGGAGGGAGGAAAGAAGGTAGGAGGGAGGGAGAAAGGAAAAGAGGAAAGAAGGACAGAGGAAAGAAATAAGGGAGTACGGAAAGGAAGGAAGGAAGGAAGAGAGAAGGAGGGAGGAAGGAAGGAAGGGAGGAAAGAAGGAACAGTCAAAACAGACGGGGTCAATTTGACCCGGTAGGACGACAGGAAGGATAAAAAAAGAAACTCTTAGCTGGAAGTTTTCCTGCCATTTAGCAGGACGCCTGTTAGTAGCATGAGATAAGAAGGAAGGAAAGGAGGGAGGAAAGGAAGGAAGGAAGGACTCCTGTTAGTAGCATGAGATAAGAAGGAAGGAAAGGAGGGAGGATGGGAGGAAGGAAAGGAAAGGAAAGGAAGGAAGGACTCCTGTTAGTAGCATGAGATAAGAAGGAAGGAAAGGAGGGAGGAAGGGAGGAAGGAAAGGAAAGGAAAGGAAGGAAGGACTCCTGTTAGTAGCATGAGGCACTCAGTGAGACTCAGATGATCTTCAGGCGGGTTCGATCGTTCCTCACAGTGGAAAGAGTTTCCTGGAATTCAGCTGCAGAAGTCGAGTCTCGTGGAGTCTTTCCCTGGAAAGGGGATCATGTGTAAAAGTACAGTAGGAGAGCTTGATGGTGATTAAGTGACTCAGTGTTGGCTGCGTGTAGGTTTATGTTCCAGAGATGACTGCAGTGTGTGGAAGGCTAAACGCAGTCAGTCAGAGAAGCCTGTTTGTCACTGAAAGGTCGTCGGTGCGAGTCCTTCAGGCCGCCGGGAAAATGTGTGTGAGAAGAGAGAAGCGACATTTCAGCTCCACTGTGCTCGGCTGGGTTCAGTTTCCTCCTTCCTATAAACGCTCAAACTGATTCTGGAGACGTTCCAGCAGAATGATATTTATCCTTAATGTCGTCCTCCCGGGTCAAATTGACCCCGTCTGTTTTGACTGTTCCTTCCTTCCTCCTTCCTTCTTTCCTCCCTTCCTTCTTTCCTTCCTCCATCCCCCTTTCTTCCTTCTGTCTGTCCTTCCTCCTTCCTTCTCTCTTTCTTTCCTCCCCCCTACCTTCCTCCCTTCCTTCTTTCCTCTGTCCTTCTTTCCTTCCTTCCTCCCTTCTTCTTTTCCATTCTCCCTCCCTCCTTCCTTCCTTCCTTATTTACTCCGTCCTTCCTTTCCTTCCTCCCTTCCTTATTTTCTTTCCTTCCTTCCTTCCTTCCTCCCTTCCTTCCTCCCTCCCTCCCTGCCTCCTTCCTCCCTTCCTTCCTTTCCTCCCTTCCTTCTTTTCCTCCCTCCCTTCCTTCCCTTCCTCCCTTCCTTCTTTTCCTCCCTCCCTTCCTTCCCTTCCTCCCTTCCTTCCTTCCTCCCTTCCTTCCTTTCCTCTGTTCCTTCTTTTCCTTCCTCCCTTCCTCCCTTCCTTCCTTTCCTCCCTTCCTTCCTTTTTCCTCCCTTCCTTCCTCCATCCATCCTTCCTTGACTCGAGGACAACAGGAGGGTTAAACACACTTTTCTTTTGCATTTCTTTCCTTCCGGGTTATAAAAGTCTTTTTCTCAGTGTTAGCTATTACACGGATGCGTCCTTATTGTATAATTCTAGCTAATGTTCTCTAATCTGCTCAGGGACTCAAACACTGGTACAATGCATCTCTCTCTAATGTTGTATTGTATTGTCTACATAACATTACATTACATTAAAAACAATCACCAGCAGACTCTTTCCAGCATTAATGGTTTAAATATAAAGCAAGAAGTCATAAGAGTCAAAGTGAGACTTCATGAAATACTTGAATCAATCTTTTTAAGTTTATCAGATAATCTTGATTTCTCTCAGGTGTTTTTATGGCTTCAGTTATTCCTCTAAGAACATTAATAGTAAATACTACTTGGCTTCACGGAGAGAGGCAGAGCTGGCATGCAGCGTCTGGCTCTGAAACAGTCCGCTTTCATGAAGGAGTGTTCGACACGGCGGCGTTCACAACCCCAAACCACGACCCTCCTGCTAAACATAGAGAACCTCAGACCAGATGGCACGACTGGAAACTGGAGCGCTTTTTTGCTTTCGTGTTGGAGATTAGGAGGAACGCTACGCAAGCGGGGGAAGGCGTGACGAACAAAACCACTACTACCATGTTTTGGAGAGATTTTTTTTTCCTCCCCCTTTGCTCGCCTCCGGTCAGTCAAACACATGTCTGGTAGCAGGGGGGGGGATTCCTTCATAAAGTACAATTTAACTGAGACAAAAACACAGCGTTTATAGACAAAAACAGAGGCTAGACACACTGTTTTCATAATCGGCTTTTAAATTATTACATTAATCTGCCCAAGTAAAGTTTAGGTAGGTGTAGGAATAACATTTTAAGGTTGAATTTAACTTGTAGGTTTTTATTGCCATGCCTCAGTGACGCGCAGAGGAGTAAAACACACTGTGAGGAGGATCAATCTGTAACGAAGTGAGAGTAAAGCTACCACACAAACCACAACTGCTGAAAAACATGAAATTTACCGACCAGAGGATTCAAAACAACAAGCAGCACTCACGTGTCATTAGCTCTGACTTTGAATTATGAGATAAAGTTGCGGTGTGTAAGGTCTTGGTGTGTGTTTCCTCCTGTAAACGAGGGGAGGAAAGGGTGGGAGGGAGGGAAGAATAGATACAGTGAGTAAGTTGGTCCATCTAATTACATATGCAGCTCCATGGATTCCTTCTGCTACCGTGATGATGGTGATGACCAGTGTGTGATGTCATCAGGAGGGCTTAACCTTATTTATATAAAGCTTTTCAAACCTTCACAAGCAAACAAAGCGAGTGCAGAGACACTCCAGCAAACCTCCAACTAGACTCTAGAGGAGCTTCTTCTCTTCAGAGGACGGCAACTTATGACAAGAGGAGTGAGAGAGTTTTTCTTTTTCTGACAAGCCTTCAGTGGATCCGTAATACTCAGAAGAAGAAGAAGAAGAAGAAGAAGAAGAAGAAGAAGAAGAAGCCAGGAACTCTGATAAAGGTGAGTCAATTCTGTCAAAGTACAGTCTTTGTTTGGGTTTTTTTTACTTTCTCCTGCATACATTGCTCTGTGTGCACAAGTATAGAAGGTAAAGAAGAAGGTTTATATTCTTTTTCACAGGGTTTTGTGTTTTTCAGACTTAATAAAATGAGTTTAACAGGAGGAGATAAATGTCTACGTTGTGTCTGGAATCGTAAAAGAAGCTGTGTGAATGCAGTGTCGGAAAGATACCAGAGACCTTTGTTTCTGCTCCTGTGAGGACAAAGTGTGGACAGCTTTGGTTTCATTTGGGTTTAGATTCAGGAGGTTGTTTGAAAATGTCCCATTGTTTAATATTATTAAGATGCATGTTTTGACCATGTTTGAATATTGCTTGATCTGGGTTTTTGTGCAATATGAAGCTGCAACTTTTTTTCTGTAGTTATTTTTTCTTTCAAGTGTCAAAAACTCTTCTTCTTGAACTAATTGTGATGTTTCAGATTGTCCCTTTTATCCAACAAACAGTCCAAAATCTAAATTTACAACAAGCTTAGAACAAGAACCTGCAAATGTTCTGCAGATTAAAACTAAACTAAAACAAACTTCAAACATCCAATCTGCTGATCTGCAGCAGCAACATTATCAATCATACTGGAGCCATTATATGTCCAATATAATATAAAAATAAATCTGTTTTAAAGAACCAGCACCTGGAATAAACACTGACTGGACCACTGAGGTTAACTTGTTGGTGACATTTTATTTTGAGTTTATTTCGATCAGCAAAACATAAATAGAACCACAAAAAAACCCCGAGTAACACATCCCTCTAACAACAGGGCTGCAGCTACAAGCTTATAGATGCCCTAACCTTTAAACCATACATGTAAATATATTTATATACATTATACCTATACATAAACAAACAAGCATACATGCCATCTACACACATATACACACATATACACATTTAACATTAGTCCCATGAATCATTCCTCACCTTCGAGACTGTATCTTTCCAAAATGAAATGTTTTAACTTATTTTTAAATTGCACCAGATTTTTAGTCAGTTAACTTGTTCCACAGCTTCATTAAAAGCTAATCAGTGTAGTATGTAGTGTAAGTAAGTAGTGACACAAGATAAGACAGTTTACTAAGTTTAAACAGTATTGAAACTTATTTTTCATGAGTTGTGTCAAACTAAAGAAGGTTTCGTCGATGTCTTTTTTTGTAGTGTTGTTTTATTCCTGGTGTTCATCACCATCTAATGCTTGGTTTGATCTATTGAGCAACTTTACATTTATTTCTTAGTTGAACTTCTTAGTCTGTTATATTTGGGCTAAGCCTCTGTGTTAATGCTTCCACATGATCACACTAATGCTTTCTGACTGTTCTCAGCACGTCTTCACTAATGTTGTGTTGTAAAACTTACAGAGTACAGAGTAGTGTTGAATAGCTCAAGTGTCTCCCTTCAAATGTTAATCAAATCAAATCATAATCATAATTCCTCTCAACTGCTGCAAACGACAACAGTTTAGCGAGTCAAACAGCTCAAAACCACTTTCTGTCCCTCAGTGTGCTGGCAGCGCGACGGTAACCATAATCAGATCTAATTGAGCGCAGGGACGTGATTTTTCTTGGTGGGATCCAACAGTGACACACCAGTAGATTATGTGCACCCATCTGGTGACATCTGCAAAAGTCACAGACTGCAGGCGCCTTCCACTTTCCCTCTGAAATGCTTTTTGTTGCTTCACGCAGCGCAAACATGCAGCGAGCTAAGAAAAAGCTAAACTGCCAAATGTCTTTTGCTTAGCGTTGCTGTTCCATCGACTTATGCTGACATATAATATCTTATTTATAGTTCACTGGCTCTCTCTGTGATGTGACTTTAGATGACACGTAAATGAAAACGGCAGCTTCAACAGACAACACTGAAACTGTTTAAACACTTCATGCAAGTTAGAGAGAATATACCTTTTAATTGGATATGTTACAATTAACACTAAGCTTTATTTAAGCAGAGAAAAAAGGTATAAATACTTTATAACACAATGAAGTTGAAGCAGGGAATGGTTGCCATGGTTGCTTCAAGAATTCATCACTTATCAGAATAGTTCTCGCTTAATTTTGAGTTAATATACTAATCAATACCAAGAAGATTAAGACATTTGGTGTAAAGCACACACACACACACACACACACACACACACACACACACACACACACACACACTTATATAAATATATATAATACCAGTCAAACTATTACACACAGTTTATATCCTTCTTGTTCTTGTTTAATAATCATTTCAAACATTTATTGGGATAAATCTTAAATGTGAGGATTTTGAGCTTTTCTGTGTCAAACCTCACAGATGAGCTTCAGTCGTTTTTAAACAATAGATTAATTTATCATGAAAATAAGTGTTTAGTTGCAGCTCTAGATCTGGCAAGGAAGGAAGGAAGGAAGGAAGGAGGGAGGAAAGGAGGAAGGGAGGAAGGAGGGAGGGAGGAAGTAAGGAAGGAAGGAAGGAAGGAGGGAGGAAAGAAGGAAGGGAGGAAGGAGGGAGGGAGGGAGGAAGGAAGGAAGGAAGGAAGGAGGGCAAAGGAGGGAGGGAGGAAAAAAGGAAAGGAGTAAGGAGGGAGGGAGGAAGGAAGGAAGGAAAGGAGGAAGGAAAGAAGGAAGGGAGGGAGCAAGGAAAGGAGTAAGGAGGGAAGAAGGAAGGAAGGAAGGAAGGAGTATGGAGAAAAAAATGAGCAGCAGATTAATTTATCATGAACATAAGTGTTTAGTTGCAGCTCTAGATCTGGGGAGTATTGCAGCATATTAAGTGTAATATATCTAAACTGTTGTTGTTGTTTTTTAGTCCCATCAGTACATATGTTCCTTATGTCTGAGAGACCAAACTAAAGGGTTAAATCGGTGCTTTCGTGGGCTGCATGTAGCATGTAATGTGACCGGGTCATGAGGTCAGGCTGCAGCGTGTGGTTGCCCAGCGGTGGTGGAGCATGTGTTCCTGTGGTGGGCGTGTGCCTCGTACAATGTGAACGAGAGTAAAACAAGGAAAAGCCTGAGAGTTTGAGTTTCTGTCCATCCCCGAAAAACATTCCTGAATTCCTCCGTTAAAATGTGTCGTCGCCACGGAGCCGCAGAGGAGGTCCGGAGGTAAGCCAGAGGTTACACTGACAGAGAGAGAGAGAGGAAGGAAGGCCACCCCTGAGAGGAGAATGAGCAAGACGTCTCACGGTCTCTTCATCATCCCTCAATCATCATCATCCATCACCCACCCCCCCCCGGCTTCATTCCTCACCCCGAGAGTTCCTCTGTGATTTACTGCGAGTCACACAGCTGCCATCACATCTATTTAATGGAGTCTGAGTCACAGATCTACTTATTTATACACCTTAACCCTCCTGGTGTCCTCGAGTCAAGGAAGGGAGGGAGGGAGGAAAGGAGGGAGGAAGGAAGATAGAAGGAAAGGAGGGAGGAAGGGAGGAAGAAGAAAAGAAAGGAGGAAGGAAGGAAGGAAGGGAGGGAGGAAGAAGGAAAGAAAGGAGGAAGGGAGGAAAAGAGGGATGGAGGAAGGAAAGGAGGGAAGACGGAAGGAAAGGAAGACATGGGAAAGAAGGAAGGGAGGAAAGGAGGTGGGAGGAAGGAAAGGAGGGTGGGAGGAAGGAAGGAAGATAGAAGGAAAGGAGGAAGGAAGGAAGGGAGGAAGAAGGAAAGAAAGGAGGAAGGAAGGAAGGAAGGGAGGGAGGAAGAAGGAAAGAAAGGAGGAAGGGAGGAAAAGAGGGATGGAGGAAGGAAAGGAGGGAAGACGGAAGGAAAGGAAGACATGGGAAAGAAGGAAGGGAGGAAAGGAGGTGGGAGGAAGGAAAGGAGGGTGGGAGGAAGGAAGGAAGATAGAAGGAAAGGAGGAAGGAAGGAAGGGAGGAAGAAGGAAAGAAAGGAGGAAGGAAGGGAGGGAGGAAAGGAGGGAGGAAGGAAGGAAGAAAGGGAGGGAGGAAGGAAAGGAGGGAGGAAGAAGGAAAGAAAGGAGGAAGGGTGGAAAGGAGGGATGGAGGAAGGAAAGGAGGAAGAAGGAAGACGGAAGGAAAGGAGGACATGGGAAAGAAGGAAGGGAGGAAGGTAGGGGGGAGGAAGGAAAGGAGTGAGGAAAGAAGGAACAGTCAAAACAGACGGGAGGACGACAGGATGGAGTCTGAGGTCACAGAACTATTTATTTATCCACCTTAAAAGCCCCTTAAACGTGTCACATGCAGATTAAGGTGGAATAAGGAACTTTTAAGGGTAAAACAACTGAATTTGATCCGTAACGTACCTAAATGTTGCTTCTTCTTGCTTATCAAAATTAGGGTTATTTAACTTTTTAGCGCCCTCCTCCTGTTCAGACTCTATTCAGACTCTACCTAGATTAAAAGAAACCCTTGAAGTTAATTGGTACATGAACTTTATTCCACTGCTGGACTGCCAGACAAATGTGAATTCAGGACATCTACTGCTTATTATCTACTAACTAACTACTACACGGTCCATTTAGTATCAGTTCTGGCTCCTGTGGTCATATTACATCATCTTACAGGCAGATTTTGCTTAGTTGTCAATAAATGTTCAATTTATTTGCTGATTTTACCCCATCTGTTTTATGAAAGGAGTAAGGAGGGAGGGAGGAAGTAAGGAAGGAAGGAAGGAAATGAGTAAGGAGGGAGGAAGGAAGGAAGGAAGGAAGGGAGTAAATAGGGAGGAAGGAAGGAAGGAAAGGAGGGAGGGAGGAAGGAAGAAAGAAAGAAAGAAAGGAGTAAGGAGGGAGGGAGTAAGGAAGGAAAGGAGGGAGGAAGGAAGGAAAGGAGGTAGGGAGGAAGGAAGAAAGAAAGGAAGGAGTAAGGAGGGAGGAAGGAAGGAAAGGAGGGAGGGAGGGCAAAGGAGTAAAAAGGAAGGAAGGAAATGAGTAAGGAGGGAGGGAGGAAGGAAGGAAGAAAGAAAGGAAGGAGTAAGGAGGGAGGAAGGAAGGAAAGGAGGGAGGGAGGGCAAAGGAGTAAGAAGGAAGGAAGGAAAGGAGTAAGGAGGGAGGGAGGAAGGAAGGAAGGAAAGGAGGGAGGGAAAAGGAGTAAATAGGAAGGAAGGAAAGGAGTAAGGAGGGAGGGAGGGAGGAAGGGAGGAAGGAAGGAAGGGAGGAAGGAGGGAGGAAGGAAGGAATGGAGTAAGGAGGGAGGGAGGGAGGAAGGGAGTAAGGAAGGAGGGAGGTAGGAAAGGAGTAAGGAGGGAGGAAAGGAGGAAGGAAGGAAGGAAGGGAGGAAGGAAGGAGGGAGGAAGGAAGGAAGGAGGGCAAAGGACTTGAGCCCACTTATTTGTTATTAGCCGTATGCAGCAGTGAGTGGACAGGGTTAATGCTGAGCGTGTGGGGGCCTCAGGACGGAGCGGGTGGCACAGTTAGGACCACTGATGGAGGAGGGAGGGGGCTGGATGCTAACACTGCACGCCTTTGTGAGGAGAATTGTTTTCAAAAGGAGAGGCAGGAGAGGTGGGGGGTGCGGTCGCAAAGATTAAAAAGCGGACATTTGTTTTGTGTATGTCGTGCTCTGCCAAGACGCAGCAATTTTCTATGAATCTAAAACAGCTTTCCTGGCTCTGACCCCACATGCTGCCCGCTGCCAGGAAAACCTTCTCTTTTTTTCTTCTTCTTCTTCTTCTTCTTCTTCTTCTTCTTCTTCTTGTACCTGTTCATGTGCAGGTAAAGCAGCAGCACATGAGATCTTTCTGTCCAGCTGCACAATGTGGAGGAGGAGGAGGTAGAGGAGGAGGAGGAGGGACAAAGACAGGTAGTCGTAGAAAGGAGGAAGGAAGGAAGGAAGGAAGGGAGGGAGGAAGGAAGGAAAGGAAGGGAGGGAGGAAAGGAGGGAGGGAGGAAGGAAGAAGGAAGGAAAGGAGGGAAGAAGGAAGGAAGGAAGGAAGAAGGAAAGAAAGGAGGAAGGGAAGAAAGGAGAAGGAAAGGAGGAAGGGAAGAAAGGAGGGAGGGAGGAAGGAAAGGAGGGTGGGAGGAATGAAGAAGGAAGGAAAGGACGGACGAAGGAAGGAAGGAAGGAAGAAGGAAAAAAAGGAGGAAGGGAGAAAAGGAGGGAGGAGGAAGGAAAGGAGGGACGAAGGAAGGAAGGAATGAAGAAGGAAGGAAAGGAGGAAGGGAGAAAAGGAGGGAGGAGGAAGGAAAGGAGGGAAATAGGAAGGGCTTTTAGGGCAGCAGCACATGAGATCTTTCTTTCCAGCTGCACAATGTGGGCGTTCAGAGGAGGAAGAGGAGGAGGAGGAGGAGGAGGAGGAGGAGGAGGAGGAGGAGGAGGAGGAGGGACAAAGACAGGTAGTCGCTGATCCTGACACTCCTCCTTTTGTTCTCCTGTAAAAAAAAAAAAAAAAAAAAAAAAACCTCCCTGGACTTTGTGTTCCTGAATTGACTCCAACCTCAGGAGCTCATAAAAAGGAAGTAAGTTGACTAATTTGCAGACGACTGGAGGAAAACTACTCCCATGATTCTCTCTGGCACTAATCACTCACCATCTAACTGTTGAGCCTATTTTTTTAATATACATTGCAAATGATGACTTAGAAAGGAACAATGGATTCTGTTTATTATCACTAATGAATGAAAAGAGCAGCAGAAAGGTTCGTTGTTGCATCTTCATCATCATCATCATCATCACATCCAGACTTGGTGTTGGCAGCCAGCAGATTTAACAAATAATGCGTTCATTGTGCTTTTTCTTTTTAAATGTTGGTACAGTGACCTTTACAGTCAAGCTGCTATTTCTGGGTAAAAATCAAGGATGCATCAATAGACCGCCGTCGCCAAGCCAGAATGTTTGAGATAATTGAGTAAATTGAAAACACAGCGTGACTCAACTCAGAGTGTTGAGTCAGAGGACATAGTGTAGGGAAGCCCTGAGAAACATATAGGATCTGCTGCCTGGTGGAGAACTCAGCACTGCAGCTTCACAGTGCTTAGGAAAACATAAAGAGCCTTTCATGCTGCTAAGGGAAGGAGGGAGGAAGGAAGGAAGGAAGGAAGGAAGGGAGGAAGGTAGGGGGGAGGAAAGGAAAGGAGGAAGGGAGGAAGAAGGAGGAAGGAGGGAGGGAGGAAGGAAGGGTGGAAGAAGGAAGGAAAGGAGGGAGGAAGGGAGGGAGGAAGGAAGATCGAAGGAAAGGAGGGAGAAAGAAGGAAGGAAAGGAGGGAGGGAGGGAGGAAGGCAGGATGGAAGAAGGAAGGAAAGGAGGGAGGAAGAAGGAAGGAAAGGAGGGAGGGAGGAAGTAAGACGGAAGGATAGGAGGGAGGAAGGGAGGAAGGAAAGGAGTGAGAAAGGAAGGAAGGGTGGAAGAAGGAAGGAGGGAGGAAAGGAGGAAGGAAAGGAGTGAGAAAGGAAGGGAGGAAGAAGGAAAGAAAGGAAGGAGGAAAGAAGAAGGAAGGAAAGGAGGGAGGAAGGAAGGAAGGAAGGGAGGAAGAAGGAAGGAATGGAGTGAGAAAGGAAGGAATGGAGGAAGGGAGGAAGGAAAGAAGACGGAAGGAAAGGAGGACATGGGAAAGAAGGAAGGGAGGAAGGTAGGGGCAGGAAAGAATATATTTAGGCATCAATTTTAATTTGTCTGCTGTGTTGACTAAAAATGAGGAATCCATCTTCCCAACTGGTACAAATACATAAATCATAACTTCTATTCTTGTAAATAGATTTTTCTCCAGCTGTATTCTGGTTGGGAATCACTGATAGTTAGTCCATTTTAAACATGTTCACATTCCCACAGAGAGACATCACATCATGTCTGTGTGAAGTCAACCGGCTTAAATATAAGTAACATTAATCATATATCTGCTGTTTCTAAACATGCTTCAAACCCAGCAATCACCCAAAATACCCATAAATCTCAGCTGGGAAATGTTGATGCCACATGATGTTTTTGGGGGGACCTGCCTGAGAGATAAGACCCTGTGTGTGTGTGTGTGTGTGTGTGTGTGTGTGTGTGTGTGTGTGTGTGTGTGTGTGTGTGTGTGTGTGTGTGTGTGTGTGTGTGTGTGTTGTCTCTGTTCTTAATTGTAAGAGGCGACAGCTGGAACACATTGCAGATATTTCAACACGTGTCAGTCAGAGGAATGAAGCTGCAGTGTTTGTCTGACTTACTGTTGTGTGTTTGATGGTGTGTATAGTGTGTGTGTGTGTGTGTGTGTGTGTGTGTGTGTGTGTGTGTGTGTCTGGGGGGGGGTCCGATGTATGGAGGATGTGTAGGACTCATATGTTTAATTCTCACATTATTATTATATGACGGCGGTGAAATTTGATGCAGTCCTCTAAGTCACATTCATGTATTATGAGTGATGTAGTATGCAGTATTACAGTAAAAGTACTGCAGTATTATAGTGATGTAGTATGCAGTATTACAGTAAAAGTACTGCAGTATTATAGTGATGTAGTATGCAGTATTACAGTAAAAGTACTGCAGTATTATGAGTGATGTAGTATGCAGTATTACAGTAAAAGTACTGCAGTATTATGAGTGATGTAGTATGCAGTATTACAGTAAAAGTACTGCAGTATTATAGTGATGTAGTATGCAGTATTACAGTAAAAGTACTGCAGTATTATGAGTGATGTAGTATGCAGTATTACAGTAAAAGTACTGCAGTATTATGAGTGATGTAGTATGCAGTATTACAGTAAAAGTACTGCAGTATTATAGTGATGTAGTATGCAGTATTACAGTAAAAGTACTGCAGTATTATGAGTGATGTAGTATGCAGTATTACAGTAAAAGTACTGCAGTATTATGAGCGATGTAGTATGCAGTATTACGGTAAAAGTACTGCAGTATTATGAGCGATGTAGTATGCAGTATTACAGTAAAAGTACTGCAGTATTGAGTGACGTAGTATGCAGTATTACAGTAAAAGTACTGCAGTATTATAGTGACGTAGTATGCAGTATTACAGTAAAAGTACTGCAGTATTATGAGCGATGTAGTATGCAGTATTACAGTAAAAGTAGTGCAGTATTATGAGTGATGTAGTATGCAGTATTACAGTAAAAGTACTGCAGTATTATGAGTGATGTAGTATGCAGTATTACAGTAAAAGTACTGCAGTATTATGAGTGATGTAGTAAAGTACAAGTACCTCAAACTGTACTACAGTACAGTATTTCCCTCTGACATGTAGTGGAGTGGATGTATAAAGTATTAATGTCAACATTCCTCAGATTTGTACAAGACTTGAATAAATGTCTTTTGTTACTTTATGCCAAAGGCTGTGTAATCCTAAAAAACAAAAACAGCTTTTCTTCTTCTTTTCCAGCCTTTCTGCCAGGGATGGGGGGATGGGGGGGGGGGGGGGTGATAAAATGACCAGGAGGATTTAACTTCACCTGTATATTTCATGCCTTTCATACTTGCTTCAGGCTAATAAATGCAGCTCAGTTTGAGGAGTTACATAAGAGCACAGAGAGCCAAAGAGCAGTGACAGTGTTGGTGGTCTGAGGCTTTTAAGTGTGTTTGATCTTCAGACACAAGGAATGTTTCCACCCAGACTCATATTTAACTGGATTAGATTAGATTAGATTAGATTTATGTAATCTAATGTAATGATCTGTGTGGGGAAACAGATGGAAATATGTGTTAAAGAGCAGAGTATGAAGTTGAATATGATAACAGTTAATTACAACACGACACATTTACAGGTCAGAAATAGCTAACATGAATCACAAACGCTTCACATCATCTGATGGGCAGATGGTAGATGGTAGGGCATGATGAGATGTTTTTACTGTAAAGTGAAATAATCCATTCTGTCTGTTAGAGGCAGTGGAGAAGGTCACACTCATGTCATGTCGTGATGATTTATTTTTCTTGGTCTCTATGGTTATTTTCAGCTCATCATAGTAAAGGTCTGAAAACAAACCAGTTTGTACCATAGACTGTATATAAGAAATGGACGTAACATCCGTGACGTCACCCATTGGTTTGTGGACTGCTGCTCGGAGGCCAATAGTATCGGATCTGAGCAGCGCCATCTTGAACATTTCAGGTGCATGCTGGGAAAAATAAAAACAGGGATTCTACTTATATGGGCATCAGGAGGAGCATGAGGCGCCCTCCTGAACCTGTGAACCAATCAACCTGTCAATCACCACGTAGCCACGCCCTAATGCATACCCTGCTTTATCGTCACATATAAAATCAGGGAGGCCAAAATGTCCCAAATGAACATCATACTGCATTGAAGAAGGCTTTAAACTAGCGATTGAGACCATAAACACATTTTGAAAACGTTTACTGAGGTTAGAAATCAAGTGAGAAGTTGGTGAATTCTCCATTGACTTGTATACAGACGGAAGTCCTTTTGACACCAAAACGGTCGCCCCCTGGTGGCCTTTTGATAGAATGCAGTTTTAAAGCACACTTCTGGTTCCTGTTTCCTGCCAGCAGTGGACGATGCTTTCTTGAAACCATGATCACAATCATTCCCCAAACGTAACCAAAGTGAGGCTTTATGGATGAGGTCAGCCATTAATGGATCATTGTGGAATTTGGTGCAAACGTTCATGATCCTCAGAGGATGAAACGTGCTGACTTTAATCACCAGACTCCTCCTCTAGCGCCATCATGAGGTTGACTTGTGTAGTTCTCTGATTCAGCTTCTTAACCCTCCAGTTGTCCTCGAGTCAAGGAAGGAAGGGAGGAAGAAGGAAGGAAGGGAGGGAGTGAGGAAGGATGGAAGGAGGGAAGGAAGGATGAAGGAAAGAAGGAGGGAGGGAGGGAGGGAGGAAAGAAGGAGGGAGGGAGGGAGAAAGGAAAAGAAGAAAGGAGGAAGGAGAGAGGAAGGAAAGAAAGAGAAGGAGGGAGGGAGGAAAGAAGAAAGGGAGGAAGGAAAGGAAGGGAGTAGGGAAGGAAAGAAGGAGGGAGGGAGGGAGGAAGGAAGGACAGTAGGAAGGAAGAAAGGGGGATGGAGGAAGGAAAGAAGGAAGGGAGAAAAGAGAGAGGAAGGAAAGAAAGAGAGAAGGAGGGAGGAAGGACAGAAGGAAGGAAGGAAGGAAGGGAGGAAAGAAGGTACAGTCAAAACAGACGGGGTCAATTTGACCCGCGAGGACGACGCGAAGGTTAAATGTGAATATTTTCTGGTTTCTTTCGTCCACTATGACAGTAAACTGAATGTTTTGTAGATGTAAACAAAACCAGCTATTTGAGGATGTCATTGTGGGATAACGGTAAACACTGATCTTCATTCTTCTCAGTTTCACAGTGAAAAAATAATCAACAGATAATAAATTGATGATGAAAATAATCGTCAGTTGCTCAGATCCCTAAACTTTCTAAATCCCTCAACATTGTCACATTTTTCATTTGGGTCACATATACATAAAGTTATTGAGTGATATTTACCGTTAGCTTACTCGCATGTTAAATTAAAATGGTGAACATGCTAAACTAGCTTCAGTCACAACGTATAATATGCTTTATTGTACTCACTGTTTTCACATAAGAGATCCCAAAAAACTAGTTTCTATATCGCTTGGAAACTTTCTTTTACACTTTCTGAGATCATGCTGCACGTGTCTGCAGACCTCGACAGTACAGACTTCATCACCTCTGCTGAGACTTCAGCATCGTGTCTGCAGGCTGAGTGTTGTACCTGACACCAGACTCTTCAGGTCTGTAGTGGACTTATAAAGGCCAGCGATGGCCCAGAGTCACTGCTGTCACTGTGCATCAGACAGAAAGCTTCAAACAGGACAGAAATACCTCCAAGTATTGTTACCACGGTAACGTCATCATTCAAAATACCTGAGAATTATCCAAGCAGATGTTTGTTCATAAAGTTCATAAAGTTCAGGGTTTATTTAGATAAGTTCTGAAACTGAATTTATGTTGACCACTATGTGCTGAACAGCTTCTTGTGCTCCTTGTTATTTATTGATTGGTTGATCCTTGATTCTTGATAAGCTGATCACTCACAAATACTTTATATTGATCTGCAGTGACTCTTCCCTCTAAGGGGACATGTGGACCCAACCCATGCACCGGACCCTCTCACTGTAGGGGCCGAGCACCAGTTTCTTTAACCTTCACGTGTTAATTGTTGATGTCGACTGATAGGAACATTTTATCTTGATAACTTTTTTGTCCATATAGATTTTGTCTTTATGTTAGTTTGTTTTTGCTTTTTGCATTTTTTGTCGTGTGTACTTTTGCCTTTTAGCATAATAGTTTGTTTCTTTGGTTTCTTTTAATAGTTGACTTAATCTTTGTAGCTGCTTTTAAACTGATATATTACACAACAGTCTCATGAACAAATGCACAAATCAGTTGAGGTCTCCTTTTTTTTTCTTCTTCTTTTTTTTGCACTATTTGACCCTCATACATTTCCAGCTGTGGGCTCAGGTTGACTCCCTGTGTGCTGCTTGGGCGCCACCTTCCTGCCATTTGCTCCTGTCTCTTTACTATCTGACTCCTCACTCTGAGTAGACTCCACATTCAGGGGCAGAGGCATCACGGAGGCCCTCCTCTTTGTTAATAAGTCCTCCCCTTCCCTTCGCCTCTGACCTGCGCAGGCATTCAGGCAGCATGCAACAAATGTTCCCATCAGATCGACCTGCAGCAGCAGCAGCAGCAGCAGCAGCAGCAGCAGTGCAGCGTCAGTGCGTCCCGCCGCTGGCTGGCCTGCCATCACTCTAACACTCACCTTCAACCTTCAGCAGCTGGACACCTGGAGGACCGCTGGAGCTGCAGCTGGACTTCTTCTTCTCTGTCTTTAAGGAGTTTTAAAACTGAGGATCATTTTTTTGAAAAGACAAACATTAAAGACGAGCTGCTGGATGTCTTTTTTTTTTGTTTCTCCAAGGTGTCATCACCTGGATTGTCCCTGAGACGTTTCTCATTTGTGGTGGAAAGTCAGACTGGAAAGTTTTTTTATTTTCTTTCTGTTACTTTATCTTTTTCCGCGTGGGCCAGACACTGGTGTGGGAAAGTAAGTTTTCCATTTAGCTCTTCTTCTTCTTTGTCTTCTCTCTTTGTTTTTGGTTTGTTTTATTTCAGCTTTGCTTTGGTTTAATTTGGATTTTGCAGTGAAACATGCTGGACTGGTTTCTGCAGCCGTCCTGTCTCATTTGCAGAGTGTGAAGTGAAGCAGGATTTATGTTAATCACTTCAACAACTGCAGCTCAGAGAAAAAGTCACAGTTGGCAGGTTGTCAGCTGTGAAGTTTAGACTGCGATGGTATTAATGCAGTTTCACTTCAGGTTGTTGATGTGTTTGTTTCTTTTCAGAAACTTAAATCCAAGATGTTCTGCTCCAGGAGAGTCCTGCAGCAGTGGTGCTTCGCTCTCTTCTTGCTCTGCTCTCCGGTGCCACACTACGGACGGCCCATTGATGCCCTGAGCAACAGAATGTAAGTCTGGATTTTATTCTTTTAAGATTTTCAACCTTTCAACTTTCACTTCACTCAGTAAGCTGCTGTCTTCTTCTTCCTTTCTTTACATTTATTTCCATGCGTGCCTCTGCGTGGTGGGTGAGCAGAGGCTGGAAAATGTGTTCATTTGTGAGTCTTGCTGGCAGCTGTTTAGTTAGCCCTCGCCCACCTGTGTGTTTACTTAAAGCAGAAACCGTCTCTGTGTGATAAACTCCCAGCAGCTCCGTCTGAACCCCTCTGACCTCCTCACTGTCACTTTCCATCCAGGACTCAGAGAAGGGGTTTGTCTCACTGTTGTTGCTCTTTATCTGACACTTTCTGGTCCTGGATGGGAGGTTTCACACTTTCTCTCGTCTCCCCGCTGGTGTCCATCCCCGGACAAACACTTTGACTCTTTGCAAAGCAGGGGAATGAATAATGCTGATGTTCGGCTCGGCTGTGGACCAAACCAAACCTGCTGCTCCTGCTGAGGTGTTTTATGCCAAGCAGAATAAATGTTCTTTCAAGTTGTTAAGCCAGAATGCTAAACACACTTTGAGCTTTTTCCCTCTGGAAAGATAATATCGCTGGGACGTTTTTGGATGTAATCAGTTTTTAATGAAGCAGTGGGAAGATGCTCTGAAAGCTGGGTGGGTTTTTGGATTTCTGTAAGTAAGATTTTCTCCTCTGCACTTCTGGCCTCTCCAACTGAATTAAAGCCAGAGTCTCAGGGGAGAGAGATCACATCTGAAATGCATTTTGGTGGCAGCAGTTTCAGTTTTGAAGCCGCTTGCTGGAGGAAGAGTCGAGTCTTTAAAGTCATTCAAACCGTGTGTCGTCCAGGTTTACGTTGACGTTAACGGGCTCCAGCAGTTTCCACACTCGGGACAAGAGACTTTTCTCTCAGTGTGTGTGGGGCCTGTTCTGCTTATGTCAGGGGAAATAGAGCTACACCCGTTGTGTGATATGCACTTAATAGGATTTCGGGACTGGGGTTAATGCCACCTGAGTGGAAAGGAAAACACAGGCGCGATGAAAAGCGTGAGGTAGAAATCACACAGCGGTGGAAGCTGGTGACCTATGACTCGCCTTCATCTGCTGCTGTTCACCAAAAGGAACTCATCTATTTTACTTTGAGGTATTTAGGAAAAGCATTCAGCTTACATTTAGACTAGAGAAGCAGTGATTAGATTAGAGAGGGAGGCTTTAACAACTTAAAATCCAGAAATCATTCCCTGCAAATGACTCTTTGTTTTCATTATTTTCCTGATAAATGAATCAGTTATTTTGTAGTTTACAATGAGGAGCTGGAACCAGTTAAATGATTTATTATTATTATTTTATTTATTTTAACGGGTTAATTTTCCCTTGATCAGCATCACTGTCGCAGGTTTAGTGTTTGAATATTAGCATCACCTGAATTTTGACTAAATATTTTAAACCATGAGGAATAAAAATGTGTTTTTGTTTTTTAAAGATTTGGTTAATTTAAATCAGCAGCTTTCTGATTAAAGAAGACATTTGCACATTTAAACTGGACTAAAGAAGCCAACTTTCTCTATTTTTCAGTCGTTTTTGTCGACACAGTTCAGATCCCATCGCTGGTTTCCAGTCTGTGATTTTTTTCCCGTCTTTTTAAACAATAAGATTAAAGAAAGTTTCATTCAGCGAGACATTACATGCTCTGTTTTGGGGATTTGTGATTTTAGATGATCAGTAGACGAGCTGAGCTGCTGTAGTTTGTATTATGAACAAATATCAAACATCAGATTTGTGCATCATCCCAGTTCAGTTCAACGAGGCGGCGCTGGGAAACGACACACTTTCATTCCTCTCCCACAGAGAGAAACAATTAACATCAGGTAGACTGTTGGAGCGCTGCCACCTCAGGATGTATCAGGGCCATTTTCCTCCTCCTTTCCTCTTTCTGGAAGCTGTTTGATGTGAGCTTTATTAAAGGTAAAAACAGAGTCAGATCAGTTTTCAAAGACTCCCAGTGTGTGTTTTTCTCTGTCGGCCTGCGATTTACAGGAAATATCTGTATGCATATAAACAAAAGCTGCTCTCAGGGGCTCCCTCTGTGTTTGGGAGGTGAGTTTTGTTCAGGATATTATTATTATTCAGCAGGAAAATACACTTTCACGTTGGGGGGGCTGAATAAGAAAGAGAGATTTCTTTTTTTTGTGTGTCTGTGTGGTTTCATCAATCACATTTTCTTCCCTTCTCAGCTTATATTGTCCTGCTGAACAAAACCTCCTGTAAAAACTCCATAAATGATCAAAACTGTAAATAATTTCTGTGAAGTTCTGTCGAGTTCCACGCCCTCCAGATTAAACCGGCCCCTCCGGAGGGAGAGGGAGGGCATCATCATGGGAAACTGTGATCTCTAATCAGCTGCCGGTATCTCCAATTGAAGCCTGACTGTTTGTGTGCTCAGACACCTGAAGTGTTTGGCCGGCGTTGGTGCTCCGTGGTTCCCAGGCTTCGAGCCGTGCCCTCTGCCTCTCTGTTTTTCTAAGAGTTAAGACTCTGAGTAACGCGACACCGCGGCAAAGCAAAGCCCCAATCCTTCTGCAGCTCCGACTGTATCTGGAAAGATAACAGGTCGGCCGCTGCCTCGTCCCATCTGGTCAGAATCAGAGCAGATGTAGCTCCTGCTCTTCTGTTGAGTCATCTCTTCTTCCTCTTCTTCTCTCAGGCCTGAAAACTTTGTTAAAGTCCAGTTTTTTAGGTAGTCAGTCCTGTTTGTTTCTTAGTTGCAAGGTTACATCTGGATAAGTCTGAGAAGTCATCAGAAGTAAAACTGTGATGTTTGGTTTAAAGCTTAGTCATGGCCCATGATAGCTGGTGTTTATGATGTATGTTGCACCATAAACAAGCTGATGAATAAACACAACATCTGAACAACAGAACACACTGAAATGAGGTTTGTTATTTTGCAGATGGCACCACCATGTGGCTGAATGAGGTAGTTCACATTTTACTTTGAATTGTTAATATCAGCAGTATGGAGTCACACGCCAACTGTAAAGAGGTTTCATCCTATTGATAGTTTTTCTTGTTCGGGTTTCTCATTGTGTTGTGATGCAGGGCTCCATAGCTCAGAGGTTAGAGCACTGGTCTTGTAAACCAGGGGTCGCGAGTTCAATTCTCGCTGGGGCCTGAAGGAGTTTTTAATAGAAGTACACATTTAATCAAATAT
Source organism: Scomber scombrus (assembly GCF_963691925.1). Taxonomy (NCBI): domain Eukaryota; kingdom Metazoa; phylum Chordata; class Actinopteri; order Scombriformes; family Scombridae; genus Scomber; species Scomber scombrus. Next base: position 23,391,523 of record NC_084991.1, read on the forward strand.
GATCATAACTCTGTAAATACACATGCAAAACGAATCTGTGTTTCATGTGTTGGTTTCACTACAACAACAGAATCTTAAAGTAGTACGTTGTTGTACGGTTCACGTGTTGGCCTGAGAGGAAGTGGAGCCTTCATATGTTGGTGGTGATAGCGCCATCATGTGGCCATTCATCACCATGACTATCCATTTCAGATGTGTTTTATTTGTATTAGCTAAGCTAGCTGGTGAACTACTTTAGGTGTGACTGTGAGAGTGTACATGGCTCCATAGCTCAGGGGTTAGAGCACTGGTCTTGTAAACCAGGGGTCGCGAGTTCAATTCTCGCTGGGGCCTAAAAAAACTTTATGAAAATGTCCACATTGTTTGAGGTTTGTACAACTTCAGAGTCACAGTAAAGTAAGATAATGACCTACAGCTGGAGTTGAATCAACAATTACTGAAGAGGAGCTTCTTAATTGTAAAGAGTAGAGTGTGATCTGCCGTATGCCTGTAAAAACACATCTAGAAAGTTTTTTTTTTGTTTTTCTTGATTGGTTACCAGACTGATTGGTGTGGTCTGCATACATTATGCATGGCTCCATAGCTCAGTGGTTAGAGCACTGGTCTTGTAAACCAGGGGTCGCGAGTTCAATTCTCGCTGGGGCCTTTCTGCATTTAGAAAAACTTGTGTGCAAATTTGGATAACACTTGCACACATTAACTCCCATTTATAGCAGAAATCATCCTGGTAGCTCTGATATCACCTGGAAGGATTTCAGATGTTCTCTGGAAATTAAAAAATAATAACTTTGGATGCAAATGAAAATCAAAACTTATTATTTAAAGAATAACAGATTTGCTGTGGTGAAAATCCTCTCTGAATGCTCCGTTGTCAGTTTCATACATTTGAAATTCAGAAATCACAGCAACATTATGTCCCAAATCTTTTGGTTTTTTGTCTTTTGGACCACAAGTAACTGGCTTGTAGCGTTTGTGGTACCAGTTTTTCATCCATCCAGTCCAGCTGCCATGAATCTGTCAGTTAACATTCATATTAATGAAAAGTAAAGGGCCAAAGGTTTTGCCTCAATCATATTAATGAGCAATCAAAAGGAAAACTGGCATTTGTCAACTCATTGGACCTCCTCTGGCAGGGCGGAGATCTTGTGTATCAGTTTTAACAACCCTGGAAACAAATTCGGTTACTGCAGTTCCATGAATCATGTCATTTCACTGCATGGATGCAACTGGGAATTACTGGAGAATACTATCCAAAGTTGTTCAACTTATTTAACTGAGGGGTAAATTAAGGGTGAGGGAAGCAGAGAAATGTAGAAGTAAAAAAAAAACAGGGCTGTTCTCTGCAGCTGGTGTGTTTGAGCTCATTCTTTTGTTCATGCTGCTCTCTGCTGGTAGAACAAGTGAACTACAGCATATTTACAGGGATTCACATTTACCTCTAAAGTTTATTTAAAGTGAAATAAATATCTTCTTTCTTTCCTCATCTTACTTTCTTCTCCTTTTTAACTGATCTCACAGCATAAAAACACCCAAAACCAATAAATGTTTCATGTTTTTTCATCCAGCTTAACATTGCTCCTCTTATCTTTTACATCAGATACTCAACTGCATTTAGTGTTCTTGTAAAGAAGCGGCAACATCTCAAAACTATATCAAATATTCAATGAAGTGTGGTGTAAAGTTGGAGGGATGCATTTACATAAACTAAGCACAGTATTTTTACATACTTGTGGCACTTATTATGTATTTATTTTACTCTCAATAGATTATAAATGGAATATAAATTATTGAATTATATACACGTTTTAAACAGAAGGTAGGATAAAAATGATTGTGTTTATTGTTGTTGACTTTTTATCTCAAATGTTGTAAAACTTTGAGTGTTTGGTGTTAAGTCCAGCTAGACTTCTACTTAAACACTTTGTTTCAAAACAAATATTTATATGTGATTATGTTGATTTTCATATTTGTTGTTTGTTCTCCTCCTACAGAAAGCGCTCTGTGACTCATGCTCAGCTGATGCACGATAAAGGCCGGACGCTGCAGGATTTTAAGCGTCGCATGTGGCTGCAGGAGCTTTTGGATGAAGTCCACACGGCAGAGATCCGCGACCTCCCCGTCCGGACTGTAGCCGGAGGGGGAAGCAGCAGCGGCGCTGGCGTCGGGCTGCCGGGCGCCGGCCTGGGAATCAACCTGAGCACCACCGGCAGCACCCTGCACTCCAAACCTCCCGGAGGAACCAAAAACCTCCCCATCAGCTTCCGGCTGGAGGAGGAGGAGGGCACCAACCTGCCGCAGGAGACCAACAAGTCCCAGACGTACAAAGACGGCGTTCTCAAGGCACCCGGCAAGAAGAAGAAGAAAGGAAGGTCTGGGAAAAGGAGGGAAGGAGAGAAGAGGAAGAGACGAGCGCGCTCGTTGGGCTGGAGGCTGGAAGAAGAGCCTGGGAGCGGACTCCACCTGGAGTGGAGATCTCTGCTTGGCCTACGGAGGGCGCTGCTTTAAAACGCTGTCAGTCTCTGACAAAGGTGAGTTCACAGGTCACACAGACAACACAGAAACATTACTGTGAAGTTACTCTTTACATCTCTTCTTTAAGAGGTCAAAATGGCACAAAACAACACAGAGATGCTTTATTGTAGAATGAGTAAAAAGAGGAAGAGACCGTAAGAAACTGAATCATGTAAAACTGAAGAACTTTGATGCTCTGCAGCTTTGAGTTCATCCTCAGTTCTTTAAATCAGTGCTTAAAGAGTATTAAACATCAGAACAGCCGAACAGTTAACAAAGGTTTAATTGTTACCTCACTTTTACAAAGTAAATCTAAGTTAAGTTAGTTATCCACCTTTGAGAAGCTGACTAAAGAGAATTTTTTTAATTTTTGCTTTAAAAAAGGATCTAAAATGGTCATTTGATGCTGAAAACAGTTGCCAATTAATATTTTCATCAACTGATTAATCGATAACGAAAATAACTCTACGAAGTGTAACCATAGCAACAGTTTCAGGACAGCATGAATTAAAGCAGTGAACTAACCCACGTTTCCCTATTTGTGTTTGTCTTTCAGAAACCTATGGACAGTTCGAGTGGACTCCTAAATATTCATGTTACAGTCTTCTGTAATTGTGATTGTTTGGAAAGAAATTGGAAAATATTTATTGTCTGTAAATATTCTAAATATAGCAGAATAGATAGCAGAATATGATAAAAAAAAAAACTTATTTGATGCTCTGTGAGGCAACAGATTTTAATCTTTGTGAATCCTTGCTTTTTTTCTTTTTTTATTCCAGTTATGTCCATTTTTTTTTGCGGTAATTTATTTTGTCTGAATGGTGTATTTATTTTGTAAATGTATCGAGGTGCTGCTGACCTTCTATATTTTTGTACCATAATGCACTTTAGATATATAAATATAAATATATATACCATTAATTTTGTTCATTGACTTGTTTTTGTGGTGGATTGAAATGAAGAAAAAAAAAAAACAACGGTCGTCATTCTGTGTTATTTTTCAGTTTGATTCTTGACCTTTTCGCTCTGTTCAGCCGTCCAGTTTTTTGTTTCTTTGCTGCTGTCGTTTTTTCGGATGTCTTCCTGATTGAAGCTGTTTGTTGACAATGCCTCACCTCGTGTTCGACCCTACCTGCTGCCTTCACTGTCTCTGTTTCCTACACGGCCCGCTCTGCTTCTCAATGCCAAAGTTCATATCTGTACATAAACCAAACACGTTAACAGCTCGATATTGTTGTTTTTGGCACTTGCACTGAGATAAACACCCTGTACTGAATGGATTAAACATTTGACAGTATCCTCCTCTCAGTCTCTGTGTCTCTGATTTCATTTGCTCCTGTTACTGCTGGTGGGAATTGAGAAAATTCATAGTTGTGTTCATTTTACACTAGAAATATCATGTTAAGTGGTGACAAAATTACTCAATCATGTAACTAATGCTTTATGTGTTATTTTAGGCCACCAGGGGGCAGAAACATATCAAACATACTGTGTTTTGGGTTTTTGTGAATTCAAACAAAACTTTAACAAGACTTTAGAAGACGTCATCTTAAATTCTGAGAAACTAATGAACATATTTATTATTTTCTGACATTATATTGATTAATCAATTAGGGGAAGAAAGTAATATCAAGAAAATAATCAAGTAGTTGCAGTTAGACTTTATTAGTTCTATCCTAAAGTTCTGTCCACTGTTTGTGTGTGTGTATTTCCCCTTGGACTGATAATACATTTTAAATATTCATTTATACATCAAATTTAAGCTTTAAATATTTTGAAAAATTTTAACCGATTACTGTAGTAATGAAAATATTCATTAGTCAACGCTGTACTTTAACCGTAACTCAAACCCGTCTTGTTTCCTATTATTTGTCTTGCTGACCTGTTGCAGCCAAACGTAATATATTTGCTAGTTTCTTAATACAATAAGCCGATAACGTAATAAAAGTCCATAACCAATAACATAAGATGGCCTGCTTAAAAAAATCCTTTACAAATGTAATAACTGGAGCCGATAACATAATAATACTAATATCACTATGTCTTTCAAATATTTGCTTAAAGACCTGACCAGATACGAATATAAAACACACACACACACACACACACACACACACACACACACACACACACACACACACACACACACACACACACACACATATATATATATTTAGTTTTCCTCACATTATGTTGTATTATAAAACAGAATTCCTCAGTAACAGGAATCTGTTTACATCCACTGTCTCACTTTCTGTCCCCACCAGTTGGCAGCAGAGCGCTGACTCTCATCTTCAACGTGTGTGTAAAGATTATCTGCATGTTTCTAGACCAAGTGTTTGTTTTTTTTAAAGTGTCTGCATCTGTAAGAGTGTATAATATTGTTGTTTGGCTGAAGCATCTCACAGAATAAATGAATAATTTTCAAAGAATAATGTAAAGATTTATAATAAATGTAGAGTTATTCCATCAAGATAAATAAAGTCTGGATTATTTGGATGAGAGCTTTGTTCAGTTACTGTGGCTGATATGATTCCCTCCTCAGTAACCATGGTAACTAATACTACAGAACTAGCCTGCTCCATAACAGAATGACTTTTACAAAAAATACCTTTTTCAGTTAATCCTCATGTTCATGGTCACTTTTTGTTTTAGAGCGAAAACTTTTATTCATAATTTATGATTTCAGAAATAAAAGTGTGCCAACGTTGTTTTGAAGTTATTGAGATTATTTACTCATTCATTTTGTTCAAGCTGTGAAGATAAAAAGATAATTGAATAAAGTCCAAACATGACTCTCTGCTGTGTTTGAATGTCTACAATGGGAAATGCTTACAGTGATCCCAGTTACAGTAATCAGCTGCTTACACGGATCAAAAAGCTCCAGACAGAATCATTCTTATACAAATGCTGTTTAAATAATTCAATCTTTTGCCCTTTTTAGTTATGACTCCTTCATATTCTTCATAGTTTCATCAGCAGGTTTGTTCAATGCTGAGAGGAACACTGCTCTAGTTTCTGCTTCTTTTTCTGACCTCGTATCTTCTTTTCAACAATCGACTATTTTAGTCTCTTTATGTTCTCTGTGCATGTTCACAATGTAAGATTATTAAAGTCTGGATAAAGTTAGTGTTAGAACCATTTTACTTTATCATGATTTACTTTATTATATTATGATATTATTGTTTGATTAATTACCTTGATGGGTGTAAGAGGACTCACCTAATTATTATGATATTATTTATAGATATGTATGGGTGAATGGGTTTGTCTCCCCCTGCTGGTCTTAATAAGTATTGCATGTGTGGTAGAGAGGTGGGAGTGACAGATCCTATGAATGAAAGAGTAATTAGAGACAGGTGAGTTGAACTCATGATGAGAAGGGGAGATCAGTGAAGTCTTTTCAACACACTCGAGCTCTTTAGTTATTTTTATAAGGAGAAAGTTTAAGTTTATGTTTTGTGATACTGAACGCATTACGGAAATAAATGGATGTGACGCAACGTAACAGAGATGTCCGTGATTGGTCGAAACAAGGAGTGGTGAGTCAGAAACCGCTGACAGAGGAAAGTGTTTTTATTCCTTCATAATACGCTGAGAAGACTCTACAGTTAGCTTTGATTAGAAACGACTCAATCATGTTAGTGGAACAGTTTGAAGTTGACGTTAATTCAAGCTGATCTATTTTAAATAAACTCAACTTTCTTTATCTGTGTTGATGTAAAACCCCGCTGATATCCATCTTTATATTTATTTATTATATGTTGAAGTTTGGAGTTTCTCTGTGGATATCAGCTCTGATCAGTAACAATCAGTCACAGTGTATGATGAGAGCAGAAAGGTAGAAGAGATGGAAACACAACACACACGTCCGTGAAGATATCTAATACCAATATCAAGACTAAAAGTGATGACTAATAAATCTTTAGTTTGACAGTAACAGTGAGACTGGTGTGTAGTTTATTACAGTGTTTTTCATGATGTGTTTATTTGTGTTATTTTTAGTGTTAGTGATGTAAAACAGGAAGCTGCTCTGCTCTCAGCTCACCACACCATTATTTAATCAATCTCATTATATTATTTAATCAATCTCATTATATTATTTATTTAATCAATCTCATTATATTATTTAATCAATCTCATTATAATTCTTGCAAAGTTTTACATCCATAAATGTAAATTTGCCAAAGTAAAACCTCTTTTCTGTGTATTTATGAAAGAACTGGAATTGTATTTTAAGTCAATATCCTCTTTAAAAACAAGAAAGCTATCAAACCTATGAGACTGTGCTCCCACTTCAATATCTTTAATTCAATTTAATGTTTCTTTACTCGTGACCCCTGGCATATTTTTTATTTTGTATTATTTTATTTGTTTTTCATCTATTATTAATGTAATGTTTATCATTTTATTTGTATGTTTACTGCACTGTTACTGTGTATGTTTTGTAAGTTAGTGATGAATAAAGTTTATTTTGAAAGAAGAAGAAAAAAAAGCACCCAGCAGTGAAGTTACACAGAGAGCTGCAATGACGCGCTTCAGCCAGCAGGTGGCAGCACAGGTGTCTCTCAGATAGTTTCAGGCTCAGAAATAATTCAATATCAGCAGCATTTATGTTCTTCTCTATTAAAGCCATTTCTTTTCTTCTTTACTATGTTTATTTTCTCAGTTCTCCCTCAAACTGTCACCACGAAGCTACAGAATGAAGTAAGAATCCTTAAAATGTCATTAATGGATCCTAAACACCCCTAAATATTTGTTTGTTTGGTAGCCAGAGTTGCCTTTATTTATCCAGTAATATACATTTACACACTAATTTTAAATATTCTACAAATTGCTTGATTTTCAGTTTAAGGTGATATTCAGGTAAATGTTGGGTTTTCAATAAAAGCTTTAAAAAACTTAATAAGCTAATACTATTTTAGCTCAATCCATTAATTAATTTATAATATTAGTAGTAATTTGTTTATTGGGACCATGTACAGTGTTTAACATAAATGATAGAATTTGATGTACTGCACCAGAATCAGCCTATAGTTAATGTTCAGTCCTTTCAGCAGGTCAGTATTAAAACAGCTCAGTAACAAACAGTACAAAGCAAAAACATACAAAGATACACACACTATCACATCACATATGTATTGTGGTCCTGACAAGCCATTTATAAAAGTTATATTTTATTATAGAACACATTCTCTTACTCAGTGTGTTTTGGACCTGTGTGAGCTTTTTCCTTCCTGACTGGTTAATCTCTCCTTTATCATTTCCTGGAGCTGAAATTCCCCTCTGTGGTGTTGTTGGCAGTTCTCCTTTGTTTCCTGCTCCGTCACACTGGCAGAAGAACATTGGTGACCCAGTCTGAGTGTTACAGTATTATGATCATTTAGTTTAGTCTCCCTGTGGACTGTAGCTGCACATTATCTGTTTGACTTCATCTATTAACACAGAACACACCAAACACCAAACAGCAGACCAACAGTCATAAAACTTCACAAAAATCACAAATTACACTCATGTGACTTCCAGTAAAGAAGAAGGAGGGAGGAGCAGAGAGGTAGGGAGTGAAGGTGAACGTCTGTACAGACTTCATTTCACAGTCATCAGAGCAGAAGGAGGAAAACAGTCTGAGGCAGGTGAGTGTTAATATCAGGACTGTAGATAATATAGACTCACAGTGAAGTTTGATTTCTCTGCAACTGCCATCAGAACCAGTCTGACTGCATTCTTTGATGCAAGGAAACAATCATAATCTTTCATCCGTCAAGTTATGAGCAAACAGCAGCAGCACGTACACAGGGCTGATTATCAGAGTTTATCCTCGGAGCGTCCTACTGTAACAGGGACTGATGACGTAGAAGAATCAGAGCTGAATAATGATGGTGGAGTTCTAACTGAAGCAGGTCGTCACACTGACTGAATAATAACTTCTATTTTAGACATGATCACAACATGAGAGAGCTGCTGCACTGACAGACGTAAGATAAGACAGGAAGACGTAGAGGAAGCTCAGCTCTGTGTTTGAACATGTTCAAATGTGACGTCATCCTTTATTTCATGTCTGAGAAACTATTTTCAAGAGGTTTGCAGATATTTCTTTAATCTTCATTACAGACAGAAACTTAAACTGTCTGTGTGAGAAGGTGAAGAACCTTTATCTCCCCAAGCAGACATACAACTTTATTGTAGTTTGGATTATTTCTTTTCTTTTCCTTTTCTTCTGAAGTTCATTTATTTTGGGAATCAGTTTATCTGGTCCTAATTATTTGCATCAGAGTGGATTTGATTACTTTAGTGTGTTTATTGTATGATTCATTTTGCTATTCTGTATTTTTATGTTGTGTATTTTGGTATCATTTGAGTTTTTTCTTTAAACCGTTGGACAACTTGCCTTACACCAGTGATTGTTACTGGTGTCTCACACATATTCTGCTTTCATTAATAGTTTCCTTTCTTGTTGCTGATCAGGTGCTGTGTGTCTCAGTGAGCAGCACTACTGCCCTGTCTACTCCCCTGCTGGTTTGGTCCTTTCACAGTCCTCTTCTGCATTGGTGTGCAGAGTTCTGGGTGGTGTTCAGTTTTTGGATCCTCCTCCTACAATGAGGAAGTCTTTTTGCCTGTTTGTACCAAATAGCAGACCAACAGTCAGACAACTTCACAAAGCTCTCAAATTACACTCATGTGACTTCCAGTAAAGAAGAAGGAGGAGCAGACAGGTAGGGAGTGGAGCAGTCAGAAGGAAGCAAAGTTGAAAGTATTCAGACTGACTCCATTTTACAGTCATCAGAGCAGAAGGAGGAAAACAGTCTGAGGCAGGTGAGTGTTAATATCAGGACTGTAGATAATGATTACTGTCATTATTGATCAATCTGATGATTATTTATCACATTCATTGTTTAGTTGATTAAATCTGAAATGACAGATTCTGTGTTCAAACGTTGTTTTCCCGGTTTTATTCGTCCTCACAGTGATGTAACGTGACTCATTGCTGCTTCTAAATAGAGACAATGATCAATTCATTCAAAATACATTTCCACTATTTACCAAACTACTGAGAGAATGTACAACTATATTTTAACTCATGAATGAATAAAATGTATTGAGTGCTTCATGTTTGAGTGTAGATCAGATCTGTGTGAAGGTGGCAGAGTTTAAAAGATGTTTAAAGCCAAAGAGAACTTCCTGTTCTCTCATTACTGAATGTGACACTTGTACAGACTGTTTGTCTTTAAGCTTTTGCTCTGAGTTCAGAGTTCATGCTTTAATTGTGCTGATAATGGTTTATGGTTATGTTAATGACTCACTTCATTTTTATGAACTGTAAGTTATAACATCAGACTACATGCATGCATCTCACTCTTCAAATAAACTGTGAATTTACAGGAGATAAATATTCAGTTTTAGATAGAAAAAGAAGCACAGAGCTGATATTCAGACTTATTTAAACATGTTAATAAAAATGTTGTAAAAGTAGAATATGAGCTGAACACCTGAACTGTGTTTCTTATTTGTACAACAGAAAAAGCTCCAAAAGGTGTTGAGTTCTCAAAACTCTTCATACAATCCTAAAATCACAGAGTGAAACTGCTGAGTTTATTGATCTTCTCAAAGAGAAATAACTTATTATCAGCATCATTCAGACTAGAAGCTGGTTGATCATAAGTAGAGACAGACAGGAAGGATGAAACAGTGAGATATTACAGGAGGACAGTCACCATGGTTCACTCGTTCACTTTTATTGGGGAACTGCTGGCTTACTGATCACTTATAAGATCATTTGATAGATTTGATTTCAGATTAATTAATGACTAAATCACAGATGTATCTTACTATTAAAATCCTGCTTTGTCCTTTTTGCTTCATCTTCAGGAGCTCTCTGTTGACAGTTTTCACACCAGCGTTAACGAACCAATCAGAACATGTGAAGACACCAGAGTTCACTGAACCACAACAAACAGGTGAGTTGTGAAAGCAGAACACTAAATGGACCTTGTGTTGAGATTACTTTGACTGTTGTTTAAATGTAACATATTTTTAACATTAAAGACAGAAAACAGTACATTTTAACACATACATGTCTATAACTGAGAAAACTGGATGTGATAGAAAGCTCCAGAACTGCTTCTGAGTAGATTTGTAGTAAGATGTTTTTTACTGAAGATCCTCTTGAGCTTCTGACATTTAAACGACTGCAGCCAAACTGGGCTGTTTGTCAAATGAGTCAGATCCAGTACAAACACACAATGAATTTCTATTGGCAGACTGACAGAAACACAACTGTTCTCTGATTAATGTTCTCTGATTTTAACAGAGAGCCAAGATGACGGAGGTGACAGACCAAACAGCTTCCCTCAGTGTCCAACGTTATCAGCTGATCATTCATGAACTCCTGTAGAGGTATGTGAGGTAAAAATGTAAACATGTATCCTTAAATGTGCTGTAATACCAGCAGGGGGAAGCACTTCATAAATAAATGATGCTGCCCACCAAAAGTGCAACAATAAGAATGAGATATTCTCATTTGATATGAAATACAGTCACCAAAAGCCTCACATCTGGAACATGGCTGCAACATTTTGTTGATTGCTTCCTGACAGAGTTTTGCAGTGTTGAAAGACTAGTATGAAAATGATAAAAAGCTGTTCAAGCAGTAGATGATCAACCTGTAAAATGAACATATTCAAAAGTCATACTGGTAAAGTGACATGAGATGAAAACTGAATACATGTCCTTCCTATTTAAAATGTCTTATTTTCAGCAGGGAGCCAAAATGGTGACACTTAAAGCGGAACTCTGGGAAACTCTGCAGGGTTTAAAAGAAGATGAGTTCAAGGATTTCAAGTGGATCCTGGAGCAGGATAACATCCTGTTGGGTTTTGAAGGCATCCCAGTGGCTAAGCTGGAGAATGCAGCAAGGCGGGACACAGTGGATCTGATGGTAAAGGCACACCAGGATCATGGAGCTTTGCTGCTAACTAAGAAGATTTTAGAAAAGATCAGAAGGAATGATCTGGTGCAGCGTTTACAAAACTTCCAACTAGGACCAAAAGGTAAGTTACAGGACAGTACTCTGTCAATAGTAATGTGTTAACACAAAAGATATGTAAAAATAGTGTTACAGACTGATTTTGGCTAACTGGCTCACAGCATGAAAAATCAATAAATCAGTTTGTTTTTTTAACCTGCTACATCCTTGTTGCTCGCTGCAACCAATCATCTGTTAGTCTTTCTCTCTATTTTAAGTCTTTATCGTCCCAGAGGGAAATGTGCCTTGGGCACATAAAGTTTCTGCTGGACAGTACCAAATAATTCAACTTTAGATAATCACTTAAAGAAAAACATACAGCTGCTGTCTGTGTGTCCGTGTTGCTGGATGTTTAGGCATCAACACAGTACCTGCAAAAGGTCGTGGTTCAATGAGACCAGTAGACCTACAGGACCAGTCAAAATGTTTGGACTCACTCTCTTATTCAAGTGAATGAGAAGGTGGTCTGGTGTTTAATCACCAAGGTCTTCACCTTCACCCACCAGTGAGCCAGATAGGTGCTGGTGTGGCCTCCTGGTCCCTCTCAGGACCTGCTCTAGAAGAGGGTCCCAGTTGTCCTTTTCCACACTAAGTTGCTCTGTTAGTTATCAGGAATGATCTGGTTAGTTGTAAAAACACCAGCTCAGGAGCAGAAGGTCAGTCACAGGAAGAGAAAAACATGATTTCACATCCAGACAGCAGATCTTTGAGGAGAAACAGCCTGTCTTTATATTTTTTAACATTTTAGATCTCCAACCAGTATTTGGACAGTTACACATTATCTTTAGTTCTTCAGACTCTGTTTTTTTGTACATTTAATTAAATAATTGATACTACATTTAATTCTCAGTTTTAATTTGAGTAGGTTTACATCAAAATAGAAAGAACTGTGTGGGACATATAGACCTTTAGACACACAGTGTTCAAAAGTTATCGGACACATACACATGAAATCAGACTAAATGATAATATAACTAAGTGAACCAATGCTCACTTTAAATCTGGTGATATCTTCACTGACCAACAGAAACATCCAGACAGCAGATCTGAGGAGAAACAGCCTGTGTCTTTATAGTTTTCACCGTTTTAGATTAAGATTTCTTTATTTTCATTTCTCAGTACTCACAGACATTGACACAAAGCTGATACTCTGCATTTGACCCATCCTATACTCTAGGAGCAGTGGGCAGTGGCACTGACAGAGGTATCAACCCTAACACAGATGTTTCTGATGGTGGGAGTAGACCAGAGCAACCAGCAGAAACCAGTGCTAACACGGAGGAAACATCTAAACTCATCACAGAGACGACCGGGGACAACAAGGGTTCAAACCCAGGACCTTCTAGCTGTGAGGCAACAGTGCCAAACACTGAGACACCTCAATGCTCACACAGTAAGTATTTGGACAGTCAGGCTCACATTCAATTTAAAATACAATAACTGATCCTACATTCAAGTCTCAGCTTTAATTTGAATAGGTTTACATCAGATAGAAAGAACTGTGTAGGAGATATACACCTTTAAGTACAGTGTCCAAATTACAGGCGTTCAACAATAATGGGACAGACACATATGAAATCAGACTAAATGATCATATAACTATGTGAATCTATGCCCACATTAAATCTGGTTTTATCTCCAGTGACCATCAGACATACAGTACTTCCTGCGAGCTGTTTTCACACTGTGGGTAATTTTGGGGGGTTGTCATTATTAAAAGATTTTAGGTGTAACTGTGGAAAACATGAACAAACTCTTGTCAGGTGGGCAGTGATGTAATTCTGACAGATGGTCCTACAAAGAAACGGTTATTGGTTACTGTAATCAAGGTTGTAGATCTGAGAAACTTCACTATGAATGAAAAGTGTTGTCATTCTAAATATATTATTTAATTATTTCCCAGGTAGATTTCTCCTGGAGAACGTTGATTTCGCTGCCATGTAAACATGTAACATGAACCAAAGACTGTAGAGCAGCAGCTGAATGAAAGTAGATATCATTACTCAGTGATTTATCCTTAAATGTAAAGTCAAATTAACAAACACAAACTATCCTCTATCAGCCTAAATAAATTGGTTTCCACCACTTTGGAACTCAACTGTTTGTTGAATTCAGGCTCTGAGAAAAGGTTCTGACTCAGACACACAGAGCAAAACAGACTGATAAGTCAGTGTAGAGAAGGTGAGTCGCAGCCAGGTTTTGCGACACCCACACAGTCACAGAAACATGAGTTCATCCTCCAAACTTTTCCTGAGGTGGTCATTGATACAATTAAATGACGTTCCCTATTCATGAAAACCCGGTTAGGGTTAGGTTTGTTCTTTTGTCTTCATGGTGTAATTGTAACAGGAATACTCATTAACCAGTGACTGGACCTTCCAGACACAAGTGTCTTTACACTACAATCACTTGAGACACATTAACTGACCAGGTGATCTCCATTTCACAATGTCACTGTATTGAATTAGGTCAGTCACTTTAAAGGGGGTGAATATTTATGCAATTACTTATTTTACATTATACATTTTTAATTAATTGACATTACTTTGTAGAAATCTGTTTTCACTTTTACATTAAAGAGTAGTTTTTTTGTCAATTCTATTGTAAAAAAAATTATATTGACCATGATTCAATTTATAAAAGCAATAAAAGGAGAAAACCTCCAAGGGGGTGAATACTTTTTATAGGCACTGTATAGTAGTACAAAAAAATAGAAATACATGGCATTCATTTTGATTTGGCTTGTTGTGAAGACTAGAATGGAGGCCAAAAGTGAGGGATTGCAGTGCTCATGTTCCACCACTAGAACCCCCACACTTATGGGGCTTTTCCATTATACAGTTCTAGCACCGCTCGGCTCAACTCGACACGATTTGACTCGTTTTTTTTATCCTCTTGCATCAGGGATAGTACCTGGTACCTGGTACTTTTTTAGTATCTGCTCTGCCGAGGTTCCAAGCGAGCCGAGCCGATACTAAATGTGACGTCATCAGACTGCCGGCCACTGATTGGTCAGAGAGTCACTGGAAGAGTCATGAGCCATCCAACACAATCAAACCCGGCATTTTTAAATACCAACAACAGCGTTACAGTGATTGGTTTCTCTTCTCTTGCTTTGTGTGAGACAGAGAGCCTCATACAGCAGCAAGTACACCATCGCCTCCATGTGCTCCATTGTTTATTGTTTGCTATGACGACCCCGCCCACTTTGAGGAGGATCTATGAAATAATGGAAAACAACGTGCCTGGTACGAAAACCGAGTAGAGTCAAGTCGAGTAGTGCTAGAACTGCATAATGGAAAAGCCCCATTATAAAATTGCTGCTTCAACCCCTGGTGTAAAGGAGAAATATGGTCAGTGATTTGTTGCTTGTACACACAGATTTACAGTAACCAGTACTGTACATATTAACATGTTCCCTAATTACCCTGGTTTCTCTGTAATCTGGTCATGTAAGTGCATATAAACACATTGATAGATGTTCAAATCTATATTTTTTCTTCCCTTTCAGCTGAAAGTGTTCTGCAGGATGTTTTAGATGGACATCAGACCACTCTGAACAGGAAATATCAACATGCGGATGAGGAAACTGATGAAGCAGGAAATAGACTCCTCTTTGATGATAGCTACACTGAGGTCTACATCACAGAGGGACAGAGTAAAGAGGTTAATACCCAACATGAGGTGAGGCAGCTTGAAACAGCTTCCAAGAAGAAGACCCTCCATGACACTCTAATCAAGTGTCAGTACATCTTTAAAGTCTTACCTGAACAAAAGAAACGCATCATCAAAGTGGTTCTGATGAACGGCGTCGCTGGCATTGGAAAAACCTTCACAGTGCAGAAGTTCACTCTGGACTGGGCACAGCGCTCCAACAACCAAGATATCAGTCTGCTGATTCCACTTCCGTTCAGGGAGCTGAACGTGATCAAAGATGAGCAGTACAGTCTGCTCATGCTGATCTGTCATTTCTATCCATCATTACAGAAGCTCACAGCAGAGAAGCTCGCTGTCTGTAAAGTTCTGTTCATCTTTGACGGCCTGGATGAAAGCAGACTTTCACTGGATTTCAACAACAGTGAAGTCGTGTCTGATGTCACACAGAAGTCATCAGTCAGCGTGCTGTTGACAAACCTCATCGAGGGGAAGCTGCTTCCCTCGGCTCTCATCTGGATAACTACCCGACCTGCAGCAGCCAATCAGATCCCTCTGACATGTGTGGACAGGATAACAGAAGTACGAGGCTTCACTGACCCCCAGAAGGAGGAGTACTTCAAGAAGAAATTCAGTGATAAAGAGCAGTCCAGCACAATCATCTCACACATCAAGACATCCAGGAGCCTCCACATCATGTGTTACATCCCAGTCTTCTGCTGGATCACTGCTACAGTTCTGGAGGACATGTTGACTCCAGACCAGAGAGGAGAGCTACCCAAGACCCTGACTGAAATGTACTCACACTTCCTGGTGGTTCAGACAAAGATGAAAAGGCAAAAGTATGAAGCACACAAGACAAAGAGGAAGAAGTATGATGAGAAGCTGACGAAGGCTGACAGGAACCTTCTTCTGAAGCTGGGGAGGCTGGCGTTTGAACAACTGGAGAAAGGAAACATCATGTTCTACCAAGAAGACCTGGAGCAGTGTGGTCTTGAAGTCACAGAGGCCTCTGTGTTATCAGGATTTTGTACAGAGATCTTCAAAAGAGAGAAACTCCAGAAGAAATCAGTCTACAGCTTTGTTCATCTGAGTGTTCAGGAGTTTCTGGCTGCAGTCTACATGTACCACTGTTACACCAACAGGAAGAGAAAGGTAGTCGAGGACTTCCTGGGAGAAGACTACAGTTACTCAGTCTTTCAATTTCACGTTGGAAAACTGGATAATGAGGGCCGTGATTATAGAGATGATAACTATCACCCATCTCTGGATGACTTCCTGAAGAGTGCCATGGAGAAATCTCTCAGAAGTAAAAATGGCCACCTGGACCTGTTTGTCCGCTTCCTTCATGGCCTCTCTCTGGAGTCCAACCAGAGTCTCTTAGGAGGCCTGCTGGGTCAGACAAAGAACAGTCCAGAAACCATCCAGAGAGCCATCAACAACCTGAAGGAGATGAACAGTTGGTCTGTCTCTCCTGACAGAAGCATCAACATTTTCCACTGTCTGCTGGAGATGAACGACCGCTCAGTACATCAGGAGATCCAAGAGTTCCTGAAGTCAGAGAACAGATCAGAGAAGAAACTCTCTGAGATCCATTGCTCAGCTCTGTCCTACATGCTGCAGATGTCAGAGGAGGTTCTGGATGAGTTGGACCTGGAGAAGTACAACACATCAGATGAGGGACGACGGAGACTGATCCCAGCTGTGAGGAACTGCAGAAAGGCTCTGTAAGTCCAGATGTGATTAACATTATAAATCAGTGTAGATTAGTAGTTTAGTTCTTCAGATATAAATAATATAAAATTCTTCTTATTGTTAAAATATTGCTCCACTTGTTTATAGCTGAAATAACATGTCAGTTATATTTAGTCACAGATTTTCTTGAGCTGTTTAAATGTTGTTTGTTCATTGTGTTTATACTGAATCAATTGGTAAGTTGAAAACTGAATGTCATGCAGTCATCTGTCATGTACATCTAATTACATTTATTTTATTATGTATTATTTATTCTTATATTTTAATATTGTCAGGTCATTCATTTCATTTGTGTTTGAGAACAGTTAGTAAATGTAGCTGCTTATGGATGTGAACCTTTCCGTTGGTTGTGTCACGGATCAGACAGATGACCAGAGGACCACAATTGCGTCACACAAGAATGTTTATTGAATTTTCAGGGAAAGGGAAGTTGGAAGTGAGTGAGGGTTCCAATGGTGAAGGGTTACCGGGGTTACAGGAGTTCCAGTGGTCCGTCCAACGTGCTGTGTGTGTGTGTGTGTGTGTGTGTGTCCCAGTGGCAATGATGCATCCAAGGGAGCCGGTGGTGGGTGGTCCAGAAGTCCCGGTGGGGGGGAACACAAACACAACAGCACGATGAAAGGCAGAAGTACAGTTCATGGAGAATCCAAAATCGTAGTGCAAAGGCAGAAGGCTGGTCAGAATTACCGGGGTAGAAGAGTAGTCAGTAGTCAGGAGTCAAGAAGGCAGAAGGCAGGTCTAGTTTTCCGGGGCAGAAGAGTCGTCAGGATACAGGCAGGTCCGGGGTCACAAAGCAGGAATCAGATATAAGTGCGAGCAAACAGGTTCAGAGTGTGGGCTTTGCAGACGATCTGACAAAGTAGAGCTGTAAGAAGAGGCTTTAAATACTGGGAGAGGTTAGTGGGTAATGCAGCGCAGCTGGCAGAGTAATCAGAGCAGAGGAGGGAAGAGACAGGTGGGACTAGTTAGGGTGAGTAGAGAAAGCGGTGAGCAGAGATAATGGGAACCAATTAAGGAAGTAACAGGTGGAGTGAGAGGGCTCATGACAGGTTGTTTATAGCTGTTAAGTTAATGAACATTTATTCTATTTATTTCTAGTAATTATTGGATTTGACAGTTTTTTCTTCTATATATCTTCCTCTGGGTGACATCATTTAAATTGTGGTAAAACTAATGAATGATTTAAGAGGTTGTGGTTGAGGTTTTATTACAGCAGCATTTTATCAAAACATATATCAGTATCTTACAGTTATCAGTGAATGCAGTAAAGTTATTATTACATGAGCAGCTTCTGTAAATCATATATAATCATACAGACACTGTTTTAACACTATGATTAAGAGTTTAAAATAAGATCTGTTTCATTTTACAAAGAAGATTTCTGAATCATCAATTTTTTCTTAATGGTTTCTGAGACATTTCATAGTGAGCACGGAGGATCAGCCAATCATCAAACTGATTCAGTAATGTCAGTTATACAATATGTAAAGTTTGCTAACATTAACCAACATTAGCCTCTAAACTACTGGTCATAGAGACTAAACCCCTGAGTGTGTTGAACCGAGCAATGGAGCCTTTTATTTCTCATCAATTCATCTTTTTATTTTAAAGAGGGAAGTGCAGATACCATGATAACATCTTTCTGATGACATCATGTTAAAATAATTCAACCTTATTGGTTTGTTCATTGTGTTTGTGCTGAATCAGTTTTTCAGATTCTCAGAAAAGAAAGTAAACAACTAAACGTCTAAATATTGAATGACATTCATATTTAATGATGTACAGGTGTAATATTATCAGGTCATTAGTTTCATTAGTGTTTGTGAACAGTCAGTAAATGTAGCTGCTTATGGATGTGAACCTGACAGCAGCAGGTAGCAAAGAGAGATGATCTTTATCAACTGGAACTGTTCACTGAGTTGAACTGAGTCCTATATCCTGCAGTCACATTAAAAATAGTGGACAGTAAAAGTGGTTTTCTAATCAAGATGTCCTCATGTTAACTTTGTGGAGACAGACATGGGATCAGATCACACAGACACACTGTGCACATTATGGAAGCCTCAATGTAACTCCATGTTCTCTCCTTCATCTGCAAGATTAAAGTAAAACAAAGATTAAAGTCTGCAGGTCTGAGAGAGAGTGATGAGAATGATTGTTTCATTCAAGCACAGTGAGACCATCAGCTGAACTGGGAGTGTTCTGGTAGCTTACTGGTTAAGAGGCATCCAGTATAACTGCAGCATCCACGGATCTCTCTTGTTTACATTCAAGGAATAAAATGCATCAGCAAAAAAGACGATCTGAACCAGTGATATGAAAAACGAATGTTAATCAAAATTGAATGTCAAACTGTTTCATCATCAAATGCATGAAGTAAATATAAAGTGTCCTCTTTCATGATAACATATGTTGTAATATATGTGTCATTACAGACTTTCTGACTGTAAACTCTCAGAGACTCACTGTGAAGTTTTGGCCTCAGCTCTAAAGTCCAACCCTCATCTGACAGAGCTGGACCTGAGTAACAACGAACTGTCTGATTCATCAGTGAAGCGTCTGTCTGCTGTACTGGAGAGTCCAAACTGTAGACTGAAGACTCTGAGGTCAGTTCACTGACTGTAGCTTTGGTAGATTTTTCCCTATACATTCAAGTCAAATCCTTCACTGAAGTTTCAAATGTTTGGTTCATACATTTTCAGTATAGAATGTAGAATTTAAATGTTTTCAGGAATTTAAAATCCACAGTCTTGTTGTGAGTAAAAATGACTTCCAGAGTTTAAACTAATATGAGGCTTCAGCAGTCTGAGTTCCACATATCAAGTAAGTATGTTTGTGTTTCTTCAGTGTTTCCTTGCTGAGCTGCAGTGGAGGGATCCAAACTCAAAGAGGGAATTTAGTTCTAAATATTCAGTTTGAAACTGATCAAGTTTACTTGATGAAGGAGAAATATTTCTGTTGTAATCTTTAATGTGTTTTGATGAATAGTCAGAGCCGGATTAAATAAATGAACTACACTAGGCAGGCCCCCCTCCGTCAATGTTATTTATGAATTGAAATCTGAAACTTACCAAAGTTACTAATAAGAAGTTAATTCACATTTTACATAGCGTAGTCTTTGGTTACAAGTTGGTTCTTTTTATGCCAAAATAAGTCATGTGTCGTATATTAAGCAGATTATTTTTTGATTTTTATTATTTATACATTATTACACAGCTCTATTAAATGCTGTATTCTGATTGGTCAGTCGCTGCCTTCGGAGGTCTGATATTTCTGTATGATGACTATTGCTATAGCTACAGACCGTTGCTAGAGACAGTGCCGCTGTCCAGCTCCTCTCTCAGGCTGGTCTTGAAAGTGGGCAGATCCTACCTTCAGGGGGTTCAATCTCCTTATCTTATCCATTACCAGTGTCATTGTTAAGGCAGTGGCACCAGTAAATCACCAATAGGTGTCAGCATTGCTATGCAAACAGAGCAAATCAGATAAATGTTGTAAGCAATTGCATTTTGCAGAAAATCTTAATTAAATGTGTTGATTAAATTGAATAGTTAAATAAGTAGTCAAATATACAAAGAACAATATAATTTGCAGTAAGAGAAAGTGTGCTGTAGTAGTAAAGATGTTTATTTTCATGGACAACCATCACCTCTCTTCCATTTTCTGGTGTTCAACACTCAGCAGGTCAGCTCCTGGTCTGGACTGTTCAGTAGTTCTCTCCACTGGTCTGGATCTTTCTTTGGACGGTGTACTATACTATACTGCACTCTAAAAGCAGATTTAATCACAGAAACATCATAGAAAAATAAGCAATAATTAAATAACTTGATCCATAACTTATGTTTGAACCAAGAACACATTTTTTCACTGTTCTTTATTACCCTGCTCAGACAGCCAAGGAAAACAAGCCTGAATTGGGTGAACACAAATTCTTGTCCCTTCTCCTGGAGCCCATATTTACACCTGTGATTAAGTACAGGAACAAGAAGACAAACATTTATATGAACCCTTCACATTTATTAAGACCATTTAGAAACTGTCCAACAATAAATAATAATAAATAAAAACAGCAGCACTTACTGAGGAAACCATATAGCATGCTCCACTCAGGAATAATCTTCAGACTTCCAGCATCGCAGGCCTCCGTCGCAGCAGAAACTCGTCTTGACAGCATCATCACGATGTTGTGGAGAAATAATAAAATGTATATATAAGATGAAAGACAACTGTTTGAGATTTGAATATACTTGGTTTTTTCCTCATATTTAATTTCATTATAGTAGAAAGTAAAACCCTATATTATACATTTAATTTATATACATTTTACATTTGATTTTAATATTCACCTTTACTTATTCAGATTTAGATATTTAAATGGAAAACTTACATTTACAGATGCTTTTTCTTGAGTTTTGATGAGGCGATGTCCTTGATAATGTCTTTAAAATCCAGGGAGGTTGTAAATCCATTCTCAATTGCCAACAGGGTAAAGGCATTCAGTTTTTTTTAATGCTCTCCGGTATGTTTTCACATGTTTGAACAAAGAAAATGACCTTTCTCATGAACAGTTTGCAATCGGTAATGTCAGGTACATGCAAAGGTAAATGTCCACATTAGGGAAAGCATCCCTCAAGCCTAGCTCTAGGAGCTTCTTGTACATGGCCATGACTGATTCTTCATCTTTTACCATTGAGATGAACTGGCAAAACTCTGCTGTAAAGTCCTCCTCAAGATCCTGTGGGTATATTTTTTTCAGCTTTTCTGCGGCTGCACGAATTTGTTCAATGTCCATTGATTTCGCTTTAGTAAGGAAACCAAATTTCTCCTCCACATTTTTGTATGTGTCTTTGCGTCATTTCAATTCTTGTGACAAGCAATCACAGATGACATAATGTGTGTCAATCAGGAATGCTTCACAGCCTGAGCGCCGCACCTCTGGACCTGCAGACTCACCGAACATAACTTTCTTCACTCGTCTTCTTTGGCTATCTGCTTTGTATCCTTCTGTTGCTGTGAGAGTTTTGGCCCCTGCTTCATAGACATCTAAATCATTTCTGGCCTGTCCTATAAACTTTATGAGTGAACTGTACAGAATAGGAACAGTGCATACATCAATGCAATGTGTACCTGCTGCAATGCTTTGTTGGTTAAATTGATTCTTCTCAGCAGGTCATACCACACTACTGTCATAACTGCAATGTCAAGGGTGTCCATCACTATTATTAATTGACATACCTCATATTGAGCAACTCTGGGGGTTCCCTGGTCAACTTTGATTGCATTCAAAGCATTTTGAATAGCTTTGTAGCCAAATCTCAGAGCTTTTGCTGCATCAGCTCTCGCAGACCACCTTGTGCCGGAAAGGCTCTTTGGTGTCAGACCTCGCTCACATTTTGTGAGGTCGGCTGTTAAAATCTCCCACTGCCGAGTTGAAGCTGAGAAAAAGATGTAGAGATTTTGAATGAAGCCAAAAAATGAAACTGCTTCTAGGCAACATTTTGCTGCACATGCACCAACTAAATTAAGAGAATGTGCAGAACATGGTATGAAGTCAGCATTAGGGTTTTTATTTTTTATTCTAGCCTGCAGTCCAGAATATTTCACTGCCATATTACTTACATTGCACAGTCCATCAAATTAATGACATGAATATGTGTCTCAATGTTGGTGACATTTGGATGATGTCTGTAGAAGGCTGACATTATGATGATCCACAATAACAAAATGACAGTCACTCTGCTCATTTTAGAGAAAAGCTCATTGATGAGGACATAGTAATGTTGAACTACACATTTTAAACCTGAAAACATCTGATTGGATTATAAATGGATTTTAATCGACATCATTTATTCTTTATTCAGATTGCGGTGCTGCAGTTTGTCAGAGATCAGCTGTGCTTCTCTGGTCTCAGCTCTGAAGTCCAACCCCTCCCATCTGAGAGATCTGGATCTGAGTGGAAACAACCTGAAGGATTCAGGACTGGAGCAGCTGTGTGGTTTTCTGAAGAGTCCAGACTGTAAACTAGAGGCTCTGAGGTCAGTTCACTGACTGTCTGTTACTATTGTTGATCTTAATGTTCAACAACTGAACCTAATTTATGTTTATACATAACTTACATCCATGAACTTCATTTGTTTCCATATTTCATTTTTTACTGTACAAAGTTTAGTGTGTAGTTATAAAAGATGACTAATAGTTAAAGAAAGTGTAGAAAATGTCCACTGTTAGTTGTTAAAGTCAATGAATGTTTATAATTTTTTTTCGTAAATTTTATTCATGAGGTTTGCATTTTCACAACATAGAGAACAAAATAGACAAAGCGCCACAACAAAACAAAACAAACTAAAATAATGAAAAAACTAAACAAAACAGAAAACACACTGCCAGCTCACAATAAAGATGCACATGCATGTCAGTCTGTGCAATGACTAAAATGTCCATAAGTGAATTGAGCGTCAGGAAATTGAGTCCATGTAACTAAGACAGAGACGTCAAGGAAGGTCAGGAAAAAAACAACCAAGCGGTTTACAGCACGTTACAATACAATGCAATACAGCATAATACAATATGGGCCAATTGAATTAGGTCCCAGTGAGACACTTCTCATTCTTAATATGATCAATAAAGGGTCCCCAGACCTTAACAAACTTGGGGTGGGAATTAGAAAGGTGTACTGTATTTCTTCAAGGGACAGACAGGAGACAATGTCATTCAGCCATTTTTTTAAAGCAGGGAGGGGAGACAGACTTCCACTCTCTCAAGATAACCCTTTTTGCAATGACCATACCAAATATGAGGGCTTGTTGTAATGTAGAGGGAAGAGTCAAGGAAAAATCAATGAATGTTTATAATTTTTGGTAAAGAGTCACATCTTTATACAGAAGATCCTCTCAACTAATATCTGTTTGAAACTGAACCAGTTTACTTGATGGAGAAAATATTTCTTAATTATATTCTTTAATGTGTTTTAATGAATAATGTCTGATCATTGATATTAATCATTTAGAGCGCGCGCACACACACACACACACACACACACACACACACACACACACACACACACACACAGATCAATGCAGGTCTTTAAAGTATTTTATGACTCAGTGTTGACATGAATATGTGTCTGAATGTTGTGGTGACATTTGGATGATGTCTGTAGAAGGCTGACATTATGATGATCCACAATAACACAATGACAGTCACTCTGCTCATTTTAGAGAAAAGCTCATTGATGAGGACATAGTAATGTTGAACTTCACATTTAAAACCTTAACACATCTGATTGGATTATAAATCATTTATTCTTTATTCAGATTGCGGTGCTGCAGTTTGTCAGAGATCAGCTGTGCTTCTCTGGTCTCAGCTCTGAAGTCCAACTCCTCCCATCTGAGAGATCTGGATCTGAGTCTCAATGACCTCAAGGATTCAGGATTGAAGCAGCTGTGTGGTTTTCTGAAGAGACCAGACTGTAAACTGGAGACTCTGAGGTCAGTTCACTGACTGTCTGTTACTATTGTTGATCTTAATGTTTAACAACTGAACCTAATTTATGTTCATACATAACTTACATCCATGAACTTCATTTGTTTCCATATTTTTATTTTTTACTGAACAAAGTTTAGTGTGTAGTTATAAAAGATGACTGATTGTTAAAGAAAGTGTAGAAAATGTCCACTGTTAGTTGTTAAAGTCAATGAATGTTTATGATTGTTGGTAAAGAGTCACATCTGTATACAGAAGATCCTCTCAACTAATATCTGTTTGAAACTGATCCAGTTTACTTGATGAAGGAGAAATATTTCTTGATTATATTCTTTCATGTGTTTTAATGTATAAAGGGGTGTCGACATTGAGAACAATAACTGTAAATGTATAGTTTTAAATGTCATTCTAATTCGAGTGGATGGAGGAGTCCACACCACAACTATAACGATAATGATAGAAGAGACTGATATCATTGGAATCACTTTCAGAGCGATTTGATGAACGATAAAAATGCTGACAGTTAATTAACATCCTTATTTATTTATTTATTTATTTGAATGTGGCTTCATTCCTCTCTCAGCACAGACTGACGCTGTAAACTGGAGCAGGATGACAGAAGTGATTTATTTAGAGAGGTCTTTATTATTACAAAGATGCTGGAACTTTGTTCTCTATTATAATGTAAAAACAACGAAGTAAGTGGATGTTTGTAAGCAGATCTGTGCTCATACTGTGTGTCACTGCTGCAGCGCTGCATTTTTTCACATCGCACTTCAACATGTGCTGCAGTGGCTCAGTTTGGTCTGTAAATACTGAAACATCACAGCAAGTAGTGTCTGAAATACTTCTGATCATCACACTGAATCAGCTCACACCTCTGAACTCTGCTGCTTTTGTTTTTATTTCTCCGTACAACATAGAGCAGTAACAGCTCATCAATAATTAGCTGCAGACACAGGATGCTATCGTTCTCAGTGTGGATGCTCTCAGTGTTGTCATCATAGTTGTAGTTATAATTATCGCTCTGTGTGGACGGCCCTTAACATTTGATCATTGATATTGATCCTTCAGAACACACACACACACACACACACACACACACACACACACACACACACACACACACACACACACAAACACACAGATCAATGCAGGTGTTCAAAGTATTTTTATGACTCAGTGTTGACATGAATATGTGTCTGAATGTTGTGGTGACATTTGGATGATGTCTGTAGAAGGCTGACATTATGATGATCCACAATAACACAATGACAGTCACTCTGCTCATTTTAGAGAAAAGCTCATTGATGAGGACAGTAATGTTGAACTTCACATTTAAAACTTGAACACATCTTATTGGATTATAAATGGATTTTAATCTACATCATTTATTCTTTATTCAGATTGGAGAACTGCAGTTTATCAGAGATCAGCTGTGCTTCTCTGGTCTCAGCTCTGAAGTCCAACTCCTCCCATCTGAGAGAGCTGAATCTGAGTGACAACAACCTGAAGGATTCAGGACTGAAGCAGCTGTGTGGTTTTCTGGAGAATCCAGACTGTAAACTGGAGACTCTGAGGTCAGTTCACTGACTGTCTGTTACTATTGTTGATCTTAATGTTTAACAACTGAACCTAATTTATGTTCATACATAACTTCATTTGTTTCCATATTTTCATTTTTTACTGTACAAAGTTTAGTGTGTAGTTATAAAAGATGACTGATTGTTAAAGAAAGTGCAGAAAATGTCCACTGTTAGTTGTTAAAGTCAATGAATGTTTATAATTGTTGGTAAAGAGTCACATCTGTGTACAGAAGATCCTCTCAACTAATATCTGTTTGAAACTGATCCAGTTTACTTGATGAAGGAGAAATATTTCTTTATTATATTCTTTAATGTGTTTTAATTAATAATGGGTAACACTTTACCTGAAGGTATCGTCGTAAGAGTGACATGACACAGTCATGAACGTGGCATAAACATTATGTCAATGTCATAAACGTTTATGACGGTTTTCTTAATGTGTCATTCGGTTTTTGTAATGAGAAGTTGACCTTGTTTGGGTTGTCTTGAATATGACAACTTCACATTAATCAAAGTGACATGACCAGAAGTTGTCGTTGTCAACATCAAGATTTAATACCTTAATTTTAACACAATGACAAAGTCAGTCTGCTCATTTTAGAGAAAAGCTCATTGATGAGGACATAGTAATGTTAAACTTCACATTTAAAACCTAAACACATCTGATTGGATAATAAATGGATTTTAATCTGCATCATTTATTCTTTATTTCAGCTTACGGTACTGCAGTTTATCAGAGATCAGCTGTGCTTCTCTGGTCTCAGCTCTGAAGGCCAACCCCTCCCATCTGAGATATCTGGATCTGAGTCTCAACAACCTGAAGGATTCAGGACTGAAGCTGCTGTGTGATTTTCTGAATAGTCCGGACTGTAAACTGGAGTCTCTGAGGTTAGTTCACTGACTGTCTGTTACTATTGTTGATCTTAATGTTTAACAACTGAACCTAATTTATGTACATACATAACTTACATCCATGAACTTCATTATTTTCCATATTTAAATTTTTTACTGTACAGTGTTTAGTGTGTAGTTATACAATTCTTAAAGAAAGTGTAGAAAATGTCCACTGTTAGTTGTTAAAGTCAATGAATGTTTATAATTCTGGTAAAGAGTCACATCTGTATATACACATTTAAAATCTGAACACATCTGATTGGATTATAAATGGATTTTAATCTACATAATTTATTCTTTATTCAGATTGCGGTGCTGCAGTTTGTCAAAGACCAGCTGTGCTTCTCTGGTGTCAGCTCTGAAGTCCAACCCCTCCCATCTGAGAGAGCTGAATCTGAGTCTCAACGACCTACAGGATTCAGATGTGAAGCTGCTGTGTGATTCTCTGAAGAGTCCAGACTGCAAACTGGAGTCTCTGGGGTCAGTTCACTGACTGTCTGTTACTATTGTTGATCTTAATGTTTAACAACTGAATCTAATTTATGTACATATATAATTTACATCCATGAACTTCATTTATTTCCACAGCTGTGACATATGGATTCATCAATCTGTACACTTTCCTATGGATGTAATTACAAAATGTACCCATCATTTACTCACAGGATAGTCAGATCAAAGTGTCAAAACACTTGTTAAACCACCAGAATATAGGAAATTACATCTATTTTATCAAAATTGTCCAAATGCTTCCTACACCCGTGCTGTACATAGTCACATTTCTTTACTTAAAGTACAAATTGAATACAATGTCTATTATGTATGGTGGTGACCATAAAAGGGCCAAAAAAAGATTGGGGGCCCGCTCAACTTCCCTCAAATCTCACACCAAGTTTTTTCTGAAAAGTTGACAGCTCTCGTTTAATGGTCTAGTAATTATTTGTCTAACTGAGCTGGACCGGTATATTAAATCAGACCGGGTTCAGATAAAGCTATAGGTTTCAATTAAACCTTTTAAAAGAACACAGTAACTTTACATATTGAATCCAGTAACTTTACATATTTAATACAGTGTGTATCTGTGTGCTTATTGGAGTCCCAAAAACTCTTCATCAGAGCTGTCGCTTTGTTGTAAGTCTCACCAAGCTTACCGTCCCCAGACTCTGTGTCAGTCCCAGAATCAAACAAAACATCATCCTCTGTTTCATCCAGTTGCAAAACAAAAAAGTTAGTCAATATTTTAGGCTTCAGATCTGTGCTCATACTGTGTGTCTCTGCCACAGCTCAATAAAAGCTGCTCATCTGTGTGCTTTTGCATATCTTGCTTCAACATCTGCTGCTGTCTCGAACTAGTGTCTGAAATACTTCCGATCAACACACTGGATCACCATGTGCCAGTGAACCCGCCTAGTTTTAGTTTTATTCTTCTGTACAACATACAGCAGTTACAGGTCATCAATAGCCTATCTACGTTTTAAGTGTTTATAGTTATTTTGATAGTTATCATTCTTAGTGTGGACGGCCTTTTACATACCTATAATCATATCCAGATACAACCTCTCTCCGTATTTTACTGCCGTATAGGACACACAGGTGTATAACACAGGCCCCACTTTTAAATGAAAAAAAACTGCATTAAACCGTTTCATGTCTTTTGGGGGAGCTCACATTTTGTCTGTAGAAGGCTGACATTATGATGATCCACAATAACACAATGACAAAGTCACTCTGCTCATTTTGGAGAAAAGCTCATTGATGAGGACATAGTAATGTTGAACTACACATTTAAAACCTGAACACATCTGATTGGATTATAAATGGATTTTAATCTACATCATTTATTTTTTATTCAGATTGTTGGGCTGCAGTTTATCAGAGATCAGCTGTGCTTCTCTGGTCTCAGCTCTGAAGTCCAACCCCTCCCATCTGAGAAAGCTGGATCTAACTCGCAACAAGCTGAAGGATTCAGACGTGGAGCTGCTGTGTGATTTTCTGAAGAGTCCAGACTGTAAACTGGAGACTCTGGGGTCAGTTCACTGACTGTCTGTTACTATTGTTGATCTTAATGTTCAACAACTGAACCTAATTTATGTACATACATAAATTACTGCTGCTCTCCTCATCTCCTACTGCTGACTGTGAGATCTCAGCAGGTAGAAGCTGTTAGTTCACTAACTAGAACAAAAACGTTAATGATCCACATATTACATTATAAAAAGAAGACGTGATGTGCAAAAGTGAGGTTTTTTCCTTAGGTGTGTGCGCCCTGTGCCGTCTTCTACTTTCTTCTTCCCTTTACATCAGGTGGTCAGAATATCAGAAACACTTGTGAATATAATGCACTCCAGTGCAACAGCGTCACTAACTCTGACCTCAGTTATAACACATTTAGTATAATTAACACATCTGTGACACTGTCAAAAGCATTATATCCTCACAGGTGTATCTAACAGAGTTGACAGTGAGCTAGATGGACAAGAATAAAACAATCAGGTAAAAGTATTTTTCAGTAATGTTGATGTTAACTGAGTGTTTTCCTCCTTTATGAACACTATTTGCAATGTCTACATATAAATTACACCAGACGAAAATACTGAGTTAGTTTCAATAAAATAACTGAAATGCACTGCATTAACCCCTACTTACAGGTGTTAGCAGCAGAGAGCTAACAGCTAGCATTATATGTAGGGTATAAAATTAACTTTTTGACCTAACTGGCAGGTAAGGTGAGAACATTTACCGGCCATTGAACTGCTCACTACACAGGGTCAATACAAACAGTATAAAATAATTGTGTATTGCCCATTGATTTATTTTTTTAGTAAGGAGCTATATTAATGAAAGTTTCAGATACTGTTCAAAGAATCCTAACTTTTATTTTAAAAGGTGAACTGATGTCATACATACCTCAGCATGTGTACTTAGGTGCATTCATTCTCTGATGGCTAAATGTCATCATCTTATCTCAGACCAGAGGTGAATTTCGACCCTTTTTATGGGTATTCAAGCACCCTAAATTTGATCTCAGTACCCCTAAAAATAAATAAATAATTATTGTATTTTTTTAACATTTGCAAGGTATTGTATGTGAAATTCTCATCAGAAGCTGAGCCCCCCTATGGGTCTGATCCTAGAATTGCCCCTGTCTGACACACTCCCCCACACACTCATTACACAGTCGGGTCGTTCATAGCACTGAGTCTCTGAACAGCCCCTGTGGACATTTTGACCGCACTGCTGCGTGTTTGATTTTTCGTGGTCTTTAAAGGGGCTAAATGCGATTTATTTCACCGCTAGACGTCTCAGCTCTGGACTGCATGTAACCAAAACTAAACTGGCTCAGGCCCCCCCCCCCCCCTTTCCGCTGGCCTTCCCCTCGCTCTCCGTCCGCTCCTCCTCCTCTACCTGCCTGTTTTCAGTGAAGCACTTTCCATCCACTGACGAAACAGCTGACTGAGGAAACAACGGGACCATTGTGATGTCAAGTAACGAAGTAAGTACATAATGTAACTTCAGTAACGTATTTGTAATGTAGTGTAACATGTCTCTGTTGCAATGTAGCTTGAATGTTATTCTCCCTTGTAAGTCGCTTTGGATAAAAGCGTCTGCTAAATGACTAAATGTAAAACAGTTGTTATTAGCTTTCTAGCTTTCCGATGCTAACGTTAGCTAACTGCTAGTAGTTGAAAATGAACAAGCTGAACATAGTAGCCAAGCTAACAACTTCACATTGATCATTTCTGTTGGATTTTATGACCACTGCTGGCAAACAGCTGTGACATTTGGGTTTTTGTGCAATTGTAAAATTATTGACCAAGACGTGTGTTGCTAGTGTGATGTAGCCAGAGTCTGGTTCATCAACTGTCTCTGATGTAGCTAATGCTAAGTTAATTCCATATAAAATTATAACGTTATATTATAATTGTTGTTGCTCTCTTCATAACTGATAGTTGGATTTTGATTTTGTTGAAGGCAGCAGCAGCATCATGTCTGCTGAGGCAGCAGCCGGTGTGAGGCGGTCAGATAAGAAACAGAGGTTTGTATCATCTGTGTTTCTATTTGAAGTAAAAAATATCAACATAGTGTGAAACGTTTTTCTAGTGTGTCAAAATCACGATTTAGTTATCAGTGTATGTGTTGTTCATCTTTTACAGAAGCTGCTTCAAGAGTTGACCCTGGAAGGAAGCTTTTTGACCTGACATGTTTAATTAATCATTTATAATAATTTATGTTCAGAAGTTATTGTTTTGCCTATTGTTCATTAATGAGTAAACAAATATTCTTCAATGATGTGTGGATCTGCTTCATTCACTAATAACCTAATTGTGAAACACTAAGTTTTCTGCTTTGTGGTAAACAGTACATCAACTTACATTTCACTTGTGTATTGTCAGTGATTGAATTACACTCTCTAAGCAGTAGTGGACTAAACCAGCGGAGCCCTAACTAATACTTTATCTACAGTGTTACAAAGGATTGAAGGTTGAAATGGATGAAGTATGAATATAATCTCAAATCATGTTTATTGGTGAGCAGTATTGCACAGTCAATTCCAGAAAACAATCAAATACTACATTGTTATACGTACATAGTTATACATCACCTTTCTCTTCTTGCTGGAACCATCTGGACAAAAAAGATCAATTGTAAATCTGTACAATCTACACTTGGCAGTTGAAATGGAAACAAAACTCAACTGTTGTACACATTGATGTATTACAGTTCTGTTTTAACATCTCAAATGTGGTTTACTGCCCCTTCAGTTTAGAACAAACACATAAGACAATAGATCAAAAGCTAATCAAATTCAGAAACAATGACAATAATGACACCATGTAAGTTTTATGATCAGTAGTGACAGAGTAGCAGCATGCAAAGTGTCATTCCTTCCATCACACAGCATCTGCCAGTCTGCCATGGTGGAGTAACTGCAGTATTGGGCAGTATGACCTGAGGAATGCAAGAGCAAAACATGTAACCTGTGTAAAAGATACTTCAGAGCTTTAATCTAAACAAACCTAACATGACCAACAATTCACACATTAGAGATTTCAGAATTGCTAAGCTGTCAATTACAATAAACTAATTTAGTTATAGAAAACAAACAGTTGTAAGAACAAGAGGTCTATCATCTTTATCAACGTAACAGTCACAGTATTTCATCACCAGTACAATAGCTTGTTTATTATTTTTAGGACAAAAATATCATACTTTACATTTAGTTAAAAGCTTCTGAAATGGCAAGGAACATTATGAGTACTGTCCTGACAGCATAACTGTCTGTTTGACCAACTAACATTACACAGGCAAGCCTTACATATTTTCATACTCACTTTTCTCCATGTGAACAGAGTTGTCTGATCATTCTCATTGATCTCTAAAGAAATCTTGGCTATTAATTTGCGATTAATCTGGATTAAATATCTTAATTGATTGACTAAGATATTTTGGTTTTATTATTGGGGGGGGGGGGGGGGGGGGGGGGGGGCACTTTTTTACTGTAAAACTATGTAGTATGTAATAGCTACGCTGTTTACACAATATATTCAAGAAAGTGTTTAAGGTGAATATCGTGTTATGTCAGGAAATTAACAAAAGTGATGTTTATGTTGATCCTTCACAAGTCTGTTTCTCATTACTGAAACAGGCTTTCAGGTGTAGCGGTGATGCTGTTGTGGAGGATGTGTCACTGCCTGGTTTGCTGTACGGACCCTCTGCACATGCGCGAACGAGCCGCCATCTTGTATGGTAACTCCACTTGGACAAACTTCATTCCGTCTCTGCCCGATTTCTAGCTTGGTTGTGATTCTTATACATTTATTTATAACTATATATCAGGCTCTTAATTAGAATACAACCAGAAAATAGTTTAAAGTGGTGTAAAGTATAAAGATAAGATAAGATAAAACTTTTATTGATCCCACAGTGGGTACCACAATAAAATTAGAACTAAAAAAGGACCTTAAACTGCAGTTATAACATATAGTAGGCTATATACAACAATACAATTAAAAACTAAAAGGAAAGAAAGGACCTTCTTTGCACTAGAGCCTAGCAGGGACTTTACATAATAATATTTAATAACTGGTGGTACTGTGTATATATATATATTAACGATTCACAACAAAGCTGTTAAAATGTAATGAAGTGTCCAAAAGCGCAAACGGGCCGTACGGAAATCGGGCGGAGAAGAAATGAAGTTTGTCCAAGTGGAGTTACCATACAAGATGGCGGCTCGTTCGCGCATGTGCAGACGGTCCGTGAAGCAAATCGGGCAGTGACAGGATGAATGACATTAAACTTTTCTAACTGTGGAAGCACCATGTGGGCTAGCTCAACTTTTACTCAATGTTTATATTTAGACCATAATAAGATATATAATAATTAATAATTAAAAACTACAACAGTTCTTAAAAGTAAAAAAAATGGTAATGAGAACTAAAACGTTGTGTAGGTGCTATGACAGACGAACTGTGTTGTGAGTGTCACAGTCAATACTGTCCCTTCATTCAAAATCCCTTGAAAATATAAGTTCCTTGTGGATTTAAACAATGATTGGTTTCTGTTCCCTATTATTTTCACTACTTTTACCAATTAATACCAAATATCACGTTTATTTACTGTAGCTGTTTGTAGTATAACATGCACTGAAGCTTTTTCCTTTTTATCTATTTTAATTACTAATATTTCAATTTAAAGAGCCCAAATTCAGTGATGGACACGTTGCTGTAAAGAGAATTTTAACCTTAAATGTGAAAAAACAACAAACTATATATTTATGATGCTCAGCTCTGAACATGAGAGGTAAACCATGAGGAGATGTTTCTAATCGTATCCTTCTTATTTTGATAACATTTACTTTGTTCATTAAAATGTTTCATGGCGACTCACAAGTCTGATTTTGCGAGAATCAGCGATTCATGTTTAACACACAATTATACACACATACACAATTATACACACATACACACACACAATTATACACACATACACAATTATACACACATACACACAATTATACACACAATTATACACACATACACACACACACACACAATTATACACACATACACAATTATACACACATACACACACACAATTATACACAGATACACACACACACACACACAAACACACAATTATACACACATACACACACACACACAAACACACAATTATACACACATACACACACACACACACACAATTATACACACATACACAATTATACACACATACACACACACACACAAACACACAATTATACACACATACTCACACACACACACAATTATATGCACACACACACAAAATGATACATACACACACACACACAATTATATATATACACACTTCTTTTTCTTTTTTTCTTCTTCTTTTTCTTCTTTTTCTTCTTTTTCATTTTCTTCTTTTTCTTCTTCTTTTTCTTCTTTTTCTTTTTCTTTTTCTTCTTTTTCTTCTTTTTCTTCTTCTTTTTCTTCTTTTCTTCTTCTTCATTTTCTTCTTTTTCTTCTTCTTTTTCTTCTTTTTCTTTTTCTTTTTCTCTTTTTCTTCTTTTTCTTCTTCTTCTTCTTTTTCTTCTTTTTCTTTTTCTTCTTTTTCTTCTTTTTCTTCTTTTTTTTCTTCTTTTTCTTCTTTTCTTCTTTTTCTTCTTTTTCTTCTTTTTCTTCTTTTTCATCTTTTTCTTCTTTTTCTTCTTCTTTTTCTTCTTTTTCTTCTTTTTCATTTTCTTCTCTTTTTCTTCTTCTTCTTCTTGTTCTTCTTTTTTCTTCTTTTTCTTCTTCTTCATTTTCTTCTTTTTCTTCTTCTTTTTCTTTTTCTTTTTCTTCTTTTTCTTCTTTTTCTTCTTTTTCATTTTCTTCTTTTTCTTCTTCTTCTTCTTGTTCTTCTTTTTTCTTCTTTTTCTTTTTCTTTTTCTTCTTTTTCTTCTTTTTCTTCTTCTTCTTTTTCTTCTTCTTTTTCTTCTTTTTCTTCTTCTTCTTTTTCTTCTTTTTCTTCTTCTTCTTCTTCTTCTTTTTCTTCTTTTTCTTCTTTTTCTTCTTTTTCTTCTTTTTCTTCTTTTTCTTCTTTTTCTTTTTCTTCTTCTTCTTCTTCATTTTCTTCTTCATTTTCTTCTTCTTTTTTTTCTTCTTTTTCTTCTTTTTCTTCTTCTTCTTCTTTTTCTTCTTTTTCTTCTTTTTCTTTTTCTTTTTGTTCTTTTTCTTCTTTTTCTTCTTCTTTTTCTTCTTTTTCTTCTTTTTCTTCTTTTTCTTCTTCTTCTTCATTTTCTTCTTCTTCTTTTCTTTTTCTTCTTTTTCTTCTTCTTTTTCTTCTTTTTGTTCTTTTTCTTCTTTTTCTTCTTCTTTTTCTTCTTTTTCTTCTTTTTCTT
The DNA here is from genome assembly GCF_963691925.1 of Scomber scombrus. NCBI lineage: Eukaryota > Metazoa > Chordata > Actinopteri > Scombriformes > Scombridae > Scomber > Scomber scombrus. The sequence continues at coordinate 23,426,795 of NC_084991.1, forward strand.
CTTTTTCTTCTTCTTCTTCATTTTCTTCTTCTTCTTCTTCTTTTCTTCTTTTTCTTCTTTTTCTTCTTTTTCTTCTTCTTCTTTTTCTTTTTCTTCTTCTTCTTTTTCTTCTTTTTCTTCTTTTTCTTCTTCTTCTTTTTCTTCTTCTTCTTCTTTTTCTTCTTTTTCTTCTTCTTTTTCTTCTTTTTCATTTTCTTCTTCTTTTCTTCTTTTTCATTTTCTTCTTGTTCTTCTTTTTTTCTTCTTTTTCTTTTTCTTTTTCTTCTTTTTCTTCTTTTTCTTCTTCTTCTTTTTCTTCTTCTTTTTCTTCTTTTTCTTCTTCTTCATTTTCTTCTTCTTCTTCTTCTTCTTCTTCTTCTTCTTTTTCTTCTTTTTCTTCTTTTTCCTTTTCTTCTTCTTCTTCTTCATTTTCTTCTTCATTTTCTTCTTCTTCTTCTTCTTTTTCTTCTTCTTCTTCATTTTCTTCTTTTTCTTCTTCTTCTTTTTTTCTTCTTTTTCTTTTTCTTTTTGTTCTTTTTGTTCTTTTTCTTCTTCTTTTTCTTCTTTTTCTTCTTTTTCTTCTTTTTCTTCTTCTTCTTTTTCTTTTTTCTTCTTTTTCTTCTTTTTCTTCTTTTTCTTCTTCTTCTTCTTCTTCTTCTTTTTCTTCTTTTTCTTCTTCTTTTTCTTCTTTTTCATCTTTTTCTTCTTTTTCTTCTTTTTCTTCTTTTTTTTCTTCTTCTTCATTTTCTTCTTCTTTTTCTTCTTCTTCTTCATTTTCTTCTTTTTCTTCTTTTTCTTCTTTTTCTTCTTTTTCTTCTTCTTTTTCTTCTTCTTCTTCTTTTTTTCTTCTTTTTCTTCTTCTTCTTCTTCTTTTTCTTCTTTTTCTTCTTCATTTTCTTCTTCATTTTCTTCTTCTTCTTCTTTTTTTTCTTCTTTTTCTTCTTTTTCTTCTTTTTCTTCTTTTTCTTCTTCTTCTTTTTCTTTTTCTTCTTCTTCTTTTTCTTCTTTTTCTTCTTCTTTTTCTTCTTCTTCTTCTTTTTCTTCTTTTTCTTCTTCTTTTTCTTCTTCTTCTTCATTTTCTTCTTTTTCTTCTTTTTCTTCTTTTTCTTCTTTTTCTTCTTTTTCTTCTTTTTCTTTTTCTTCTTCTTCTTTTTCTTCTTCTTCTTTTTCTTCTTCTTCTTCTCTTTCTTCTCTTTCTTTTTCTTCTTTTTCTTCTTTTTCTTCTTCTTCATTTTCTTCTCCGTCTTTTTCTTCTTCTCTTTCTTTTTCTTCTTTTTCTTTTTCTTCTTCTTCTTTTTTCTTTTTCTTCTTTTTCTTCTTCTTCATTTTCTTCTCCGTCTTTTTCTTCTTCTCTTTCTTCTTCTTCTTCTTCTTTTTCTTCTTTTTCTTCTTTTTCTTCTTTTTCTTTTTCTTCTTCATTTTTTTCTTCTTTTTCTTCTTCTTCTTTTTTTCTGTTTTTTTCTTCTTTTTTTCTTCTTTTTTTCTTCTTCCTCTTTTTCTTCTTCTTCTTCTTTTCTGTTTTTTTCTTCTTTTTTTCTTCTTTTTTACTTCTTTTTTCTTTTTCTTCTTTTTTCTTTTTCCTCTTCTTCTTTTTTCTTCTTTTTCTTCTTTTTCTTCTTCGTCTTTTGTTACTGCAATCATATACATACATACACACACACACACACACACACACACACACACACACACACTACTATACATTTAAAACCTGAACACATCTGATTGGATTATAAATGGATTTTAATCTACATCATTTATTCTTTATTCAGATTGTTGGGCTGCAGGTTATCAGAGATCAGCTGTGCTTCTCTGGGCTCAGCTCTGAAGTCCAACCCCTCCCATCTGAGAGAGCTGGATCTGAGCTGGAACGAGCTGAAGGATTCAGGACTGGAGCAGCTGTGTGGTTTTCTGGAGAGTCCAGACTGTAAACTGGAGACTCTGATGTCAGTTCACTGACTGTCTGTTACTATTGTTGATCTTAATGTTTAACAACTGAACCTAATTTATGTTCATACATAACTTACATCATGAACTTCATTTGTTTCCATATTTTCATTTTTTTCTGTGCAAAGTTTAGTGTGTAGTTATAAAAGATGACTAATTGTTAAAGAAAGTGTAGAAAATGTTCACTGTTAGTTGTTAAAGTCAATGAATGTTTATAATTGTTGGTAAAGAGTCACATCTGTATACAGAAGATCCTCTCAACTAATATCTGATTGAAACTGATCCAGTTTACTTGATGAAGGAGAAATATTTCTTTATTATCAGTGTTGTTCATGAACTCGTTCATATTTTGGTTGAACGTGAACTGAGCGTTCTGTATTTCTGCCTGATGAACGTTATTGTGAACGCGTTCATTCTGGTGTTTGTGAACGGCGCTCTCTCACAGTTTAACTTGGTTCAAGAGAGAAAACCCGGCTAAAACACACCGTAAACAGCCTTAATATGTAGCGGGAATAAAACCCAATCTGGCAACAGCAGCCACCACAGAGTCGCACCGCCGCATGCGTCATCACAATGAGAAGCACGGAGGCAAAAACTAATGAAGGCAGCAGCACCATAGACATATATACTAACCCTAACCCATGTATATGTGTCTATGAGCAGCACCATAGACATATATACTAACCCTAACCCATGTATATATGTCTATGAGCAGCACTATAGACAATATACTAACCCTAACCCATGTATATATATCTATGAGCAGCAGCATAGACATATATACTAACCCTAACCCATGTATATATGTCTATGAGCAGCACCATAGACATATATACTAACCCTAACCCATGTATATATGTCTATGAGCAGCACCATAGACATATATACTAACCCTAACCCATGTATATATGTCTATGAGCAGCACTACCTCAGACTCTGC